>NC_060063.1:30653795-30800883 GCF_020283565.1 Trifolium pratense
CTAGAGATCTTCCCCAAATTCCTAGCCATGGTTCTGTTACCGTTGCCGCCGCCGCCACCACCACTCTTTGGGATGTTTTTACTATTTTAGTTTTTTTATTGTATTATGTATTTAGTATAGTAGTAATTTTAACTTATGTAGTGTAGTAGTTTTAGTTTATTAGGCATGTATTATTCCTCTATAAATGAGGAACTATTATGTAAAAATCACAATTCAAATATATTACAGTATGTATTAATGAAATGGTTAGTTTATTCTAATTTATTGCCTTTCAAATCTCTTCTGTGATTATTAAGCCACTTTCGCTGCATGGAATGACATGGCCAATTTAGAATTGATTGCTAATTGTGAGAATTAGATAGAATTGATTTTGGAGTATTAGAAATCCCTTTTATTGTCCTATTGTTCTACAAAAATACTGATTTTTGGGGAATGATGAATCAGCATCATATATTAGTTTCCGGCCCCAATTATTATTGCAAGTGTTAAATTCAAAGTTGTCAGACTCGAGAGTCTACTCAGACTCGCAAAGGGTCCTAGACTCGATTCGTAGACTCGACTCGTAAACTCGTACGAGTTTATCATGCACGCACGCGCACGCACGCACGCACGCACGCGCGCACACACACACAACTCAAAGCAAAAAAGCTCCAAAATAAAACAAACAAAATAGCAAAGCTCCGATTAAATATATATATATATGATAATGGCTTCAAACATCAACATTAACACATTCACAACATTAACACTTCACTCCCTAATTCCCCCTTTTCATTATCATCATGTTGAATCCTCCGATCATCATTATCATCATCCTATCATTATTATCATCATTACCATCACCATCCTCTTCCTTCAACCTCACCCAATTTCCAACCGATGATCCTTCCCATTTCTACACAGTAGCTTCATCCGAATGTCATTCTCTGGGTTTTGATACAGAGATTGACACTCACAGTCCGGTTACTCTGTTTGTACTGGACGATGCTGCATTTGCCAACGCCGCCAGCGCCGGATACAAAGAGCTTCCAGTGGCAAACAATTACTTTATCTGGCAATGCCACATGATAAGTGGCTTTTTCACCACCTCCTTCCTCACCCAAAATGCCAAAGTTTGGCATTCTCAGTCCACAGTGGGGACGGAAATAATAGGGGATAACAAATTTATGCTCAACATTACTGTTTTCCCCCAACGGCTCTGTCGAAGTCAGCAACACCGTGGTTCGAGCTATCGTAACTCGGAATATCGTCAATGAAAATCCTATTGCCATTTATGGGGTCTCCGAGGTATTGCTTCCTAGAGATCTTCCCCAAATTCCTAGCCATGGTTCTGTTACCATTGCCGCCGCCGCCACCACCACTCTTTGGGATGTTTTTACTGTTTTAGTTTTTTTTATTGTATTATGTATTTAGTATAGTAGTAATTTTAACTTATGTAGTGTAGTAGTTTTAGTTTATTAGGCATGTATTATTCCTCTATAAATGAGGAATTATTAAAAATCACAATTCAAATATATTACAGTATGTATTAATGAAATGGTTAGTTTATTCTAATTTATTGCCTTTCAAATCTCTTCTGTGATTATTAAGCCACTTTCGCTGCATGGAATGACATGGCCAATTTAGAATTGATTGCTAATTGTGAGAATTAGATAGAATTGATTTTGGAGTATTAGAAATCCCTTTTATTGTCCTATTGTTCTACAAAAATACTGATTTTTGGGGAACGATGAATCAACATCATATATTAGTTTCCGGCCCCAATTATTATTGCAAGTGTTAAATTCAAAGTTGTCAGACTCGAGAGTCTACTCAGACTCGCAAAGGGTCCTAGACTCGATTCGTAGACTCGACTCGTAAACTCGTACGAGTTTATCATGCACGCACGCGCACGCACGCACGCACGCACGCGCGCACACACACACAACTCAAAGCAAAAAAGCTCCAAAATAAAACAAACAAAATAGCAAAGCTCCGATTAAATATATATATATGATAATGGCTTCAAACATCAACATTAACACATTCACAACATTAACACTTCACTCCCTAATTCCCCCTTTTCATTATCATCATGTTGAATCCTCCGATCATCATTATCATCATCCTATCATTATTATCATCATTACCATCACCATCCTCTTCCTTCAACCTCACCCAATTTCCAGCCGATGATCCTTCCCATTTCTACACAGTAGCTTCATCCGAATGTCATTCTCTGGGTTTTGATACAGAGATTGACACTCACAGTCCGGTTACTCTGTTTGTACTGGACGATGCTGCATTTGCCAACGCCGCCAGCGCCGGATACAAAGAGCTTCCAGTGGCAAACAATTACTTTATCTGGCAATGCCACATGATAAGTGGCTTTTTCACCACCTCCTTCCTCACCCAAAATGCCAAAGTTTGGCATTCTCAGTCCACAGTGGGGACGGAAATAATAGGGGATAACAAATTTATGCTCAACATTATTGTTTTCCCCAACGGCTCTGTCGAAGTCAGCAACACCGTGGTTCGAGCTATCGTAACTCGGAATATCGTCAATGAGAATCCTATTGCCATTTATGGGGTCTCAGAGGTATTGCTTCCTTGAGATCTTCCCCAAATTCCTAGCCATGGTTCTGTTACCGTTGCCGCCGCCGCCACCACCACTGTTCGGGATGTTTTTACTGTTTTAGTTTTTTTTATTGTATTATGTATTTAGTATAGTAGTAATTTTAACTTATGTAGTGTAGTAGTTTTAGTTTATTAGGCATGTATTATTCCTCTATAAATGAGGAACTATTATGTAAAAATCACAATTCAAATATATTACAGTATGTATTAATGAAATGGTTAGTTTATTCTAATTTATTGCCTTTCAAATCTCTTCTGTGATTATTAAGCCACTTTCGCTGCATGCATGGCCAATTTAGAATTGATTGCTAATTGTGAGAATTAGATAGAATTGATTTTGGAGTATTAGAAATCCCTTTTATTGTCCTATTGTTCTACAAAAATACTGATTTTTGGGGAACGATGAATCAGCATCATATATTAGTTTCCGGCCCCAATTATTATTGCAAGTGTTAAATTCAATGTTGTCAGACTCGAGAGTCTACTCAGACTCGCAAAGGGTCCTAGACTCGATTCGTAGACTCGACTCATAAACTCGTACGAGTTTATCATGCACGCACGCGCGCGCGCGTGCGCTCAAACATACAACTCAAAGCAAAAAAGCTCCATAATAAAACAAACAAAATAGCAAAGCTCCGATTAAATATATATATGATAATGGCTTCAAACATCAACATTAACATATTCACAACATTAACACTTCACTCACTAATTTCCCCTTTTCATTATCATCATGTTGAATCCTCCGATCATCATTATCATCATCCTATCATTATTATCATCATTACCATCACCATCCTCTTCCTTCAACCTCACCCAATTTCTAACCGATGATCCTTCCCATTTCTACACATTAGCATCATCAGAATGTCATTCTCTGGGTATTGATACAGAGATTGACACTCACAGTCCGGTTACTCTGTTTGTACCGGACGATGCTGCATTTGCCAATGCCGGCAGCGCCGGATACATAGAGCTTCCGGTGGCAAACAAATATTTATCTGGCAATGCCACATGATAAGTGTCTATTTCACCACCTCCTTCCTCACCCAAAATGCCAAAGTTTGGCATTCTCAGTCCACAGTGAAGACGGAAATAATAGGGGATAACAAATTTATGCTCAACATTACTGCTTTCCCCAACGGCTCTATCGAAGTCAGCAACACCGTGGTTCGAGCTATCTTAACTCGGACTATCGTCAATGAAAATCCTATTGTCATTTATGGGGTCTCAGAGGTATTGCTTCCTTGAGATCTTCCCCAAATTCCTAGCCATGGTTCTGTTACCGTTGCCGCCGCCGCCACCACCACTGTTCGGGATGTTTTTACTGTTTTAGTTTTTTTTATTGTATTATGTATTTAGTATAGTAGTAATTTTAACTTATGTAGTGTAGTAGTTTTAGTTTATTAGGCATGTATTATTCCTCTATAAATGAGGAACTATTATGTAAAAATCACAATTCAAATATATTACAGTATGTATTAATGAAATGGTTAGTTTATTCTAATTTATTGCCTTTCAAATCTCTTCTGTGATTATTAAGCCACTTTCGCTGCATGCATGGCCAATTTAGAATTGATTGCTAATTGTGAGAATTAGATAGAATTGATTTTGGAGTATTAGAAATCCCTTTTATTGTCCTATTGTTCTACAAAAATACTGATTTTTGGGGAACGATGAATCAGCATCATATATTAGTTTCCGGCCCCAATTATTATTGCAAGTGTTAAATTCAATGTTGTCAGACTCGAGAGTCTACTCAGACTCGCAAAGGGTCCTAGACTCGATTCGTAGACTCGACTCATAAACTCGTACGAGTTTATCATGCACGCACGCGCGCGCGCGTGCGCTCAAACATACAACTCAAAGCAAAAAAGCTCCATAATAAAACAAACAAAATAGCAAAGCTCCGATTAAATATATATATGATAATGGCTTCAAACATCAACATTAACATATTCACAACATTAACACTTCACTCACTAATTTCCCCTTTTCATTATCATCATGTTGAATCCTCCGATCATCATTATCATCATCCTATCATTATTATCATCATTACCATCACCATCCTCTTCCTTCAACCTCACCCAATTTCTAACCGATGATCCTTCCCATTTCTACACATTAGCATCATCAGAATGTCATTCTCTGGGTATTGATACAGAGATTGACACTCACAGTCCGGTTACTCTGTTTGTACCGGACGATGCTGCATTTGCCAATGCCGGCAGCGCCGGATACATAGAGCTTCCGGTGGCAAACAAATATTTATCTGGCAATGCCACATGATAAGTGTCTATTTCACCACCTCCTTCCTCACCCAAAATGCCAAAGTTTGGCATTCTCAGTCCACAGTGAAGACGGAAATAATAGGGGATAACAAATTTATGCTCAACATTACTGCTTTCCCCAACGGCTCTATCGAAGTCAGCAACACCGTGGTTCGAGCTATCTTAACTCGGACTATCGTCAATGAAAATCCTATTGTCATTTATGGGGTCTCAGAGGTGTTGCTGCCTAGAGATCTTCCCCAAATTCCTAGCCATGGTTCTGTTCCCGTTGCCGCCGCCGCCACCACCACTGTTTGGGATGTTTTTACTGTTTTAATTTTTTTATTGTATTATGTATTTAGTATAGTAGTAATTTTAACTTATGTAGTGTAGTAGTTTTAGTTTATTAGGCATGTATTATTCATCTGTAAATGAGGAACTATTATGTAAAAATCACAATTCAAATATATTACAGTATGTATGAATGAAATGGTTAGTTTATTCTAATTTATTGCCTTTCAAATCTCTTCTGTGATTATTAAGCCACTTTCGCTGCATGGCATGGCATGGCCAATTTAGAATTGATTGCTAATTGTGAGTATCAGATAGAATTGATTTTGGAGTATTGTCCTATTGTTCTACAAAAATACTGATTTTTGGGGAACAATGAATCGGCATCGTATATTATAGTTTCCGGCCCCAATTATTATTGCAAGTGTTAAATTCAAAGTTGTCAGACTCGAGAGTCTACTCAGACTCGCAAAGGGTCGTAGACTCGATTCGTAGACTCGTACGAGTTTATCATGCACACATGCGCGCGCACGCACTCGCGCGCGTGCGCACACACACAACTCAAAGCAAAAAAGCTCCATAATAAAACAAACAAAATAGCAAAGCTCCGATATATATGATAATGGCTTCAAACATCAAAAGCTCCGGTGAATTCATCACCACCAATATAATCATCACCATCATCATCATCATCATCATCATCATCAAACTCTGCCCAGATAAAACACTTTCTTCGTCGACGGCAACTAGTTTCATGGTTTCTAATTCCAAACATTGCGTACTAATGTACTATTACGTATATATAGTAAGAAAAAAAAGTTACGGGTTATCAATTGTTTTGTTTTTTTAAAAAAAAATTGTGTTCTGGGATTTTTATGGGGATTATTTGTAAAAAAAAGTCTTTAGAAAAATTTATAGACTCGTAAACTCGCGAGTTTATACGAGTCTATGCGAGTCTATTTGAATCTAATCTAGTTTATCAAAAATTGATTCCATGAGCGATTCAATTCGTTTTTGCATCCTAGATACTCAAACTCGTACGAGTTTGAGAGTCTACTTGCGAGTTTGACAACCATGGTTAAGTTAACATTTAACTCAATAAAAAATTGTGCATGTTGAGCTATCTTTACCCTAAGCTGGCTATTATGTTGAAATTATGATCGGAAGTTACTTTACAATGTTGTGATGAATTAGGAATTAATTGGGTTGTGTTTTGAACCTTAAAAATGCATAAAAACTGACTTTTTAATGTCATGACTCGAATCACAGAAACTACTTAGGCTAGGTTGATTTATGAATTAGATTTTTATGACTTAAATCTAATTATCTGTTTTTTGCAATTTTCAAATACCGTTTTAAATGGCATCGCCATACATTTCAGTTTGGATTCATTTTCCTGTGTTTATGTTAATTGATTTAAGGTTCATTCTCCTCACAACTGTATTGACACATTATTGGTGGTGCCTTGACGCTTGACAATCTGCTTCAGGTATGATCCTTCAACTGGTATTTATGGAATGAATTTCTTTGTTGTTCTGGAGCTCCTGGCTATTGTCGCCGCATGCAAGGCCCACAATGGAATTCAACACCATGTCACAAGATAACGCTATGAAGTGGTTCCAGGTCAAATATGAGTGAATGATATTTATCATATCCCAGGCAATTGTTTAGTTTAGTTAAACTTCTCTTAGGAGTGTGGTACCCTTTCTGGTAGCTATAGTTTGGTCTCTTCTGGACAATGTCTTCATTTTAAGGCATACATGGAATCACTGTTTTTATGATATTTTCTGTTTTATGATGAAGCACACGGATTACCTTATAACCGTGTTGAATACTCGTATGCTAAGTAACCTATAGTGAAGTAAGGCTACAATTTGTGTTATTTTTTCGGCTCCAATTGAATAAAGAGAAACACGTGGAAACCATATTACTGTCGAGGACAGTTGGTAAACTAAACAGGCCCTTTCAATTCAATCAAGCAACCATATTACTATCGAAGACAGTTGCTTTGAATCCTCCACCAACTTCATTGAAGGTAACTAACTTCATTGAACTTCATCAAAACTATCGATTTATTGCATTGCAGTCAGAGGACGGCCAAACTATTTTGGTTCTATTTGCAGTGGTGATGCGCACTGTGTTTGTGTGTTTTTGCTGCAGTGATTGGTTTGGAGTTTGGTTTTGGTTCGGATTCTAGCTTGCAATTTTACAGGGTCCAGCCTTGTTTGTTAGTAGCTAGCCTTTTGGTTGGTTTCGCGCTTTCTGGTTTTGGTTTCATCAACTAGAAAGGGTAAATTTTATTCACATTAGTTAGGTTTGTATAATATGCTAACTTTTTTTGTTTGTGATTTATGTCTTTGATTAGGTACAGTACACATTGAAAGAAAGTATTTGTGCAGATCACTTTTCCTTACAAATTGTATATATATACTTTGTTATTTATTAAGACTCTTGTGTTTGATCATGATGATGCTGCTCCCTATCCGGTGGATGATGCTTAGGCTTATTATGTAGGACAGCTGCCTCACCTTTCACCTCCACGTCTGACCTCGGATGCCCCCGGTGATAGTGTTTATGGCTGCTCTCAGTTATTTGTTTTTCTTTTCCTTTGTTTTGTTGTTGCATAAATTTGTTTACTGTCACTATCATTTGCTAAGATGTAGTAACAAAGTTTAGTTAGACTATGTACCTCGTTAGTTCTATTGGAATTTCTCCAGTAATGTAATGAAATGTTCCCAATTAAGATGTTAAATTGTTTCTATTATTCTGATTTTATTATCTTAAATAGGCGAGTTTTTTATTATCTTAAAAATTGTTTCTGTTGGAACTTCTCCATTAACATTTATATCCTAAATCAAAGACATCCTGTTGTTGGGTCCTGAACTCCCATTCCTCAGAAAGACCAAGTGACAACTGCTTAGGTTGTGCTGTTCAAAGGAAAACATGAACGATCGGCTGCACTCTACTATGCTCTGGCAACTGTGGTCTATAAGCAAAGGCTTCTCTCCTCTCTATCTTAGAAAGCCCAGAAAACGTTCTTAAACGAGCTTTTGTGCAGTTCCCAGGGTTCGAATGCTCTTTCCACTTGTCACACTGTTCCTGTGAAATCAGTAGTATGCTCAAATCAAGTATTGGGACGAAGGGAGGGAGTATTAAGCAACTATCTGTGTATGAATCATATAAATATGTTGACATTGGGAAACATGATCAAAATCGAATGTCAACATTTCTAAATTAAATCAGCATTGCATCACTTGCCAACTTTTATATGATTTAATTTCTCTAATTTGTAACTTTAATGACACCATTAATATGCATGCCTAATTTCAAGCGGTCTGGAATCAGTCCTTTGATCGTTGTCATGTGAAAGACTAAAGAGGAAACTCTATGAATCAGATGAAAGATATGGTATTCAATGGTAGATATTCACTTTTATTGTGAATTTCCTTAAGCCATGCAATTTTTTTATTTAAAAGTCCTTTGATTGTTGTCATGTGAGACTTGGCATAGGTCTATGTCGCTACAAATTAGGTCAATTTGAAAAGGCTCGACAGGCATTTGAGCGTGTTTTGCAGGCAAGTGAATCTCATAATGTCTAGTGGCTCAACCATTCAGCTTATTTGTTGGTACTGATGTGTGTATGCTTCATGATTGATTATTTTCAGCTTGATCCAGAAAATGTCGAGACTCTTGTTGGACTTGCGCTCTAACGAAGGTTCACCTTTTCTGCCTTTATCACTCTCTGGCACACCTCACATATATTTAATCAATTTAGCTATATTATTAGCTTCTAATTTAGTGGTCTAATAGTTATATTGTATGACATCTTTCAGCTGCTGGAATTAGGAAAGGAATGGTAAAAATGCAGAGGAATGGTCAACATTTTTTGGCTGAGCAACTGACTGAAACTGCATTATTTGTTACCAATCATGGTCCAGCAAAGTCTCACTCTTATTACAATTTAGCACGTTCTTACATTTGGCTGTCTATCTTTGGTTGATTTGGCTTTGTTATAGGTTGAAGGGGAATGTTGTTTAAGTTACAGGATGAAAAGGTTCTCTGGTTTTAAAAATCGTTTTGGCACTATGAAAATGTTTGTAAACCTTTGGCTTTGTAAATCCCCATTTTTTAGGAAGGTTTGAAATATCGAACCTTCGGGCTTCGGCTTTAGCATTGCTGGTGGCACTAATTTTTTTCTTCACCACAGGGGGACTATGATAAAGCTGGGGTGTATTACATACAATCATGCACCGACGATTTGGGAGGAAGACTGTGGGATCAAATGTTTTGGACGTGTACCCAGATAATTGCGAGACATTGAAAGTGAGTGCTAAAATTGAAAGGATAATATCTTTCACCCTTTTCGTATGATTTCTTTTTCAGTATGCTGTAATTTAAGGTGCATGATTGAAAAATATCGTTTTATCAAACACATTTTTGTTTGGAGAAATTGATTTAGATTCCATAAAATGTTAGATCAATCACTGCAAATTTCATGACTGTATATGCTTATTCCAGAAGTCCCAATATAATAGTATCCCTCTAATTTGGAAAATTATTGTTGGTGTAGGACTTGATGGTTTCTCATTAATCACACTTTGAAATTTAACTATTTGAGATCTTAATCATTCCATCCCTGAACATGACTTTTACCAAGATAATGTGTCTATAACTTAGAATATTTTTAACTGATGCAAATTTAGGCAGCTGTCAATAATACATGACAGCACTGCTATTGCAGTAGAACATTACGTCCAGATGCCGCTACAAGAACTCTTTTTTGTTTTGCGCCTGCTGTGATATTGAACAAGAGATCAATCCCCTCTTTTCCGTCCGTTTTCTTGCTGGTCAACCGTATTGTTGGGTATATTTCTGCTCCTTTACCATTCTTTAAGCAGAACAGCATATATGGTTCAAAACCCTTAACATCTGCTGTTCTTTTGTGGTTAGAAAATGTTATCCTTATGAAATTTAAGAAAACAATTGATTGTTGAAGTTCCAAAATCTTTGATGTAATCGAGGCTTTGTAAACCTGGTACAGGCCCGTACTCTTTTTAAGAAGGGAGGTCAGGAAGCACCATTTGAATTACTCGACAATATTGGTGGATATCCGTGGATTTCTAGGAACTCTTGGCTAATTGTTCAACCATGGGATGGGATGGGATAGGGACACTGATCCGCAAACCCTTGTTTTCAGTCATGTCCTTATCTATCTGGATACAAAATTAATGGGGGAAAGAAAGCCTTGGTGCTCGCTCTAATGGGTGGGAAAAGTGGAAGCTGCAGAACTCTATGAAATATGAATATCCTTCCATGGAACTGTCAAGGGATTGGTAATTCCGCGACAGTTAGAGCCTTGAAAAGGCTTATCAACACTATCAATCCCATGGAAACAAAAATGTTAAGTTTTCTGTCTAATATTGGTGGTAATTTGAAAAAAAATCATTTTCAAGAAAATAGATTTTCTTGACGAAAATCTAAAGTTATTTTCCGTTTGTTTACGATCATAGAAATCTATTTTTTTAAGATGGTGAGGAATGATGAATGATAAAAAAATTAATTTTGATAAAAACTATTAAAAATAAAGGGCTGTTTGTTAAATAATTTTGAGTAAAAAAAATTTACAAAGAATATTTTTATAAAAGTTTCAAATGAAAATTTGATTTAAATAGTTATTTTTAAAATATTATTTCAGGTATTTGAACATTATAATGAAACATTTTTCGGCAAAATTAGTGCTTGAATTTAGAAAAAACGAATATAAAAAAACTTGTAATATTTTAAAAAACCGATAAAAAAATGAATTTTTTTTGTTTTGAAAAATCTGAAAGAAACATACCCTATATACCATTTGATCCCACCACATTCCATCGATCTAGCCTGATCTAACATTCAATACCTAATAACCTTTTGGAAGGGCTATTCGCCTATTCCTAAGCTGTTCCTTCTTGGCTAGAGTACTCGCCGACTACTGATGCTGCTTATTGTTACTTGTTCAGTAAAAAGCCTAGTGGGCATCCTGGAGCCGATGTCTTCACAAGAAAAGGATTTTAAACTTGGAGAAAGGTCAATGCTGGAAAAAGTTGTCCTTTTCTTAATCATATTGGAGAGAGTCCTTGTTCATCTCACAATAATGCTTTGAAAGCTTCTCAAGACTTGTTCAATCATTCTATTCACATCAGAAATCTCATTATTGTGCAGAGTTCTGATCAAATCATCCAAAATAGACTTTGTCTCAAGAGCTCTATAGATTCAGTTCATTGGCTTACGTTTCAAGCTTGTGCTTTTAGAGGCCACGACGAATCAGAAGGATCTTAAAATAGAGGTAACCTTCTTGAAATGATTAAACTCTTAGCATCATACAATGATGAACTTGCAAAAGTAGTGCTAGTGAATGCTTCATATAATTCAAAGTATACTTCTCATGCAATTCAAAAGGAACTTTTGCATATCATGTCTAGTAAAGTGAGAAACTATATCCGAGAAGAGATTAGGGATTCTAAATTTTGCATAATTGTTGATGAATCGCTTGATGAATCTTTAAGGGAGCAAATGGCTATTATTTTGAGGTTTGTTGAGGACACTGTGGCTATCACTCTTAAAAACGCAGTTTGTGATGTTCTTCTTGTCATGGTCTTGATGTTTTAGATATCCGTGGGAAAGGGTATGATGGTGCTAGTAATATGAGAGGGGAGTGGAATGGATTGCAAGCATTATTTCTCAAAGATATTCCTTATGCTTACTACATACATTGTGCTCGTCATCAAATGGATCACATCACAGGTATTCAAGCACTACGCCATTTCCTTAAAACGGCTACTGCTTGGGGGGCTGTGTACTGGGCGGCTCCCTAGATATTAAGTGGGCTCGCCCACCACCTGGGAGAATGGCCCAAATGGGTGAACCAGCCCATGAAATAAATATCTGCCCCCAAAATACTCGGTCATAACCACGTGAGCTAAAAAGGAGGGAGGATCAACCTCCTCCCTAATCTTGAGGAGCACTTTAGCTCCACCTTTATCTAGGGTTTGGACCGCCTATATATAGAGGTCCTAACCTATTCCAAGGACACGTTCTAACTTAACCTAAAATACAATCTAGCTCTACACACCTGTGGACTGGATATTCTCATAAATAACACTAGCAAGAACAACGGCATATAATTGTTTCTCTGAAATGAGTTTCTCAATACGAGCTGGAACCTGAACAATAGATCATTAAAATCAAAACCTTCTATCAAACTGGTAATTTTAAACAAGAATAATTCAAAATGAAAGCTTGTGCTAAATTTACTACCAAATGAAAAAAATTATTAACAGAAACAGAAGTATGCATGTACAGAAGTATGGGAAATTTTTAAAATAGTCAGATATTCCAGGCTATTCACTGCTTGAGCATTCATTTCAAGTAGTTCTTGGACACATATTAGAACACAGCTGACTAAATTAGGAGTGTTCATAAGCCAGTCCAATTCAACGTAAACCACAATATATTAACCTTAAAACAAAAAAAATATAAAATTGAACAACTGAAAACTGAAATTTTTTTATTGGATTGATTTTCAGATACAATCTTGAAAATTAATCCAAACCAAAATTATGCTAGTCGACATAATTTTATTTTAAATAATTATATCACTTGTATAACTATATACTTACGAAATTACCCATACTAACTTACTTTCTTCATGGTTTTATATTTTACTATAATTACGAGTATATTTAAATTAATTTTAAGTTAATGTCCATGTTTTAGGTACTCCTTTATTATAAAGTTTTATATTTTACATTAAAAATAAGTTTTAAAAATATATGTAAAAGTTATAAAATAAATCAAGTACCACTAACAAAAGCACAAAATAAAACAAAAGTCATGAATTAAATTACTTTTACTATAGACCAAAAAAAAAATACTTTTACTATAGATCTAAAAATTGATTTATGAAATGAGATTTATGACTTTAAATTATTTTTTAATATTTATTGTATGTCCGATTTATTGAATTCCGCATGAAAAATAAAACCAAAACTGAACCAATTCAAGCCCAACTGGTTTGGATGGGATTGGTTTGAATTTTTTTCCTCCAAAACTGATTCAATCCATTCTTTAATGACCCATATGCCAAATGCTATATTCCTTTATCATTATTATTCATCAATCTTAGAATTTCAATTCATAACAGCACTCATTATTATTCACACAACTTGACAAGTTCAAAGCAAATATTAGTTGTTCTCTGACTCTGAGATATCAGTTCAAGTAAGTCTTTGACAGTGGAAAATATCTGCAAAGATTTCAGATATAAAGTGCGAAAGTCTCCATATTTACTTATGATTTTCTAATCAAAGACAATTCAATTTAATGACATGATGTAACTACAAATGCAATGACAATGATCTAAATTTGACAGCATAAAAATTGGGGAAAATATCATCTCATTGTAGATCTATACATGACTACACATAATAAAAAACACAGTACTTTCAATGGCAGATGACCCAATTGTCACTGGGCAAAATGTATATTCATTAAAGCAAAGATAGAAAAATGAATTCTATGAAACCTGGGAATAGTTTTTGATAGCTCTGTTGAAACCAGTGTGATAAGAATGTAAGACTTCATCCACAACCTCCTCAATCACATCACTTTGCTCCTTCAAAATTTGGGCAGCACCTTCACGATCTTTTGATGTCAAAATGTGGACAACATGAGGTAACAAATCAAAATGAGCAGCAGCCCAACACTCATCTATCCTGGGGATATCTTCTCTCAGATACTGCGTTCAAATGGAACACAGACTCAAATTATCATGGATGAATATAATGTGCAATGCATGACTAAGTGCTGTAAAAATACCACAAATCCATAACAATGAAAATCCCATAGCAAAGAATTTAGATTTCTAATTTCTGTTTGCAGTAAAGGCATTTGGCTATTAGGATACTGATTACATATCTCGCTCATAGCATTTTTATTGTGTTTTCTGTTGTCCTGAATGATTCGGTTCTGTTTTGAAGCCCAGGGGAATATTTGTGTTGATTGAAAACACATGTTCTAGAGTATTAAAACTTTCCATGTAATAGAAGTACATCATGAATTTTTTTCTAGTACAGAAAGTCATAAAATGTGAAATGGCAAGAGTGGAAGGATTATGAAACCAGATGATGGATAAGACTTAACAAGGCATTTATCAAAAGTTACATAATCTTTCAATAAATACTATGTTGGTTAGGAATACCTTAGAAGAAGAGACAACTGGAAAGACTGTTTGTAGCATGGGAAAAATGTGACAGCCTGATGGTTTTACTGCTTCCTAAACTCTAACAATGCCATTGTGGTTTGTCAAAAACCATGAAAAACAAATACAACCTTCGACAAAATATCATCTTCCACCTTTCTCTAGCAAGAACCTTACCATAGAATATAAAGCAATTTTCTTAAGCTAAAATACCACACAAAACAAGTGAATCTTTCCCAAAAGTTGTGCACATATTCCAGAATCTATGAGAACAACTACAACAGTAGGCCCACGAGTCCTTAAAACTAAACTACTTGCTAAGAATCCGTCAGCCAAGATGTTCACTAATCTCATCATAAATGCAAATCTTAGAAGAAACAAAGTAAAACTTGCAGCTTTTTCTGGAGGCAGAGGTAACTCATAAAAAATCCCCATACTGAGCCTTCTATGTCTCCACACACCATGAAGATACAATACAAGATGTTAACTTGTGCTAGAACCCCCACAAGGCTAACTGCAATGCATAAATTCAAGTTAAAAAGAAATCAACTGCACCCAAATGAATGAAAAGGACTATCGATTTAAAATGGAAACACGCCATAAAGTTTTTAAGCTGCATTACAATATATTAGAAAATAAGGCTTCACTATACGCACTAAGATGGAGGCGATAAAACATGGTTTAAAACAGAAATGGAATCACAAAAACAGAAAAGATCAAGGGCGGATGTAAGAGTTGTCAGAAACATTTCCTACAAAAGACTATTTCTAAAGCAAATTATTATGTCTTGACTCTTGAGAAGTCGAGACCCCAAAAAAACATTGACTGTGTTTCAATGAATATAATAATCAACACTCACCACAACTAATAAATTTGAGGCTGAAACCGAAAAGTTATTTTAAATAGAGCATTATCATTCTGCCAAACAGCAGGATAATGTGCCAGGGGGCAAAAGAAGCACACATAACAAGAATATTACCAAACTATGATTTTCGTATGAAATATAACAAGTTTAACAGCCTAATTTAGTTGCACCACAGCACAATTGATTGAAAAGTTCGATTCAAAGCCCCCTACCCGCACCCAAAAAAAACTGTTAGAAGTTCAGGAAGGAAAACAGTCAAGTCTAGGAAGCCTATTAGGATATATATATATATATATATATATATATATATATATATGTTGGAAATTCCGCCTTCATTGCGGTCCGCCCCCATCCGCCTAATTGCGGCATTTGGGTTGCCTTCATTGCAGCCTCCAACACCTTCATTGTGTTGGGTGTGAAGGGGTGGATTTAGTCCCACATTGTTAAGAGATATGGCCTGTGTAGCGTTTATATAGCTTAGGCAACCCTCACCTTACAAGCCGGTTTTGTAAGGATGAGTTAGGCCCAATACTCAATTCTGACATGGTATCAGAGCCTATCCTAGATCTATTGTTGGGCTTCCCGCATCGTCCACGCTTCAGGCCCATTGGACCTGAACGTGAGGGGGTGTGTTGGAAATTCCGCCTTCATTGCGGTCCGCCCCCATCCGCCTAATTGCGGCATTTGGGTTGCCTTCATTGCAGCCTCCAACACCTTCATTGTGTTGGGTGTGAAGGGGTGGATTTAGTCCCACATTGCTAAGAGATATGGCCTGTGTAGCGTTTATATAGCTTAGGCAACCCTCACCTTACAAGCCGGTTTTGTAAGGATGAGTTAGGCCCAATACTCAATTCTGACAATATATATATAGTTTGTTTGTTATGCTTGTAATCATAATTACTTTTCTTTTTAAACCATAAATATCTTTCTGTTGTACCTATAAATAGTTTCTGTTGTAACTAGTTAGCTCTTTGTTTAGTTACTGTTAGTTTCTAATTAGATGTTAGCTCGTGTAAGAGTATTCCTTTGTATTCTCAAATTAATACTGAAATCACCTTCTTCTTATCAAACTATTTGATCGCTTCTGTCTCTTTCTAAACAAAACTAAATAAAATGACCATATCTTTTTGGATATACATTTATTCTTAACCATTCAAGGCCACCAACCCCATGCGTGAACGTTATAAAGAAAAAATACCTCTAAGTTCAGCTTCGGCAGCACCCAAGAAGAACCTTGAACTTCAAATAACCTGACACTAAAAAATCACAGCACAACCAACGATTACCAGAAACGAATTTCAACTCAATGCAAGCAAAATAGCATCCGAAGCTTAGCACTTAACAGCAGTATTAAATATTTAAAATTTTCGACATAAAAAATGTCCATAACAAAATCACAACTTAGCCATTTCCAACAATTCAAAAATCTCATCAAAAAATTGCTCACAAGTAACCATTGATTATTTCCACTGCGGTTTCTGAAGATCATGAATCCTTAATCACATAATTAATTTTTGATAAAACTTAATTAAGCACAACATGGCAACAGCCAACAGCCTAGTATAATTCAATGTATGATCAGGCATTCCATTACACTAACTAAAACAACCAAACACTCGATTCAACTACCAGAAACTCAATTCAAAGTTGAGATATTCAGCAATTTCACTCACACGGAACAAACAAGGCGGTGGTGCAATAACACAGCAAAAGCAATCGACAATTCAAAGTTGAAGACTCGCGAAATGAAGTAACAGTGATAATTCGGAACATGCATTTGGATTGGAATTGGAGATTGTGTGTGTGGTAAATCAAGGGTTTTGCTGCGAATTGTACCTGGCCGGAGCTGTGTGAGGGATGAATCGCCGGTGGAAGGCGTAGAGTGGTGGCGCTAAGAGGAGGAAGCGTGTGAGGAGGAGAAAGAACAAAGAGGTGAATTGATTTATTGACTGGTATATATGACGGATGATAAAACTGGCAAATAGATTTATGATTTCGCAAGGTCCTTTTCAATTTTCATAATTCTTTTGAGATTCGGACAATATTCAATTTTGAACCGTTTTTAGTTTTCAGTTACATTTGAGTATTAATTTTTAGTGTGTTTGTTTCATATTAAAACATAGTGATTTTAACACTTCAAAAAAAAAAAACATAGTGATTTTAGTTGTCTAAAAATAAACTAATTTTTAGAGATTTTGAGAAAAATATAAGTTGATTTATGTTTTATTAAACTAATTAAAATCACTTTTTTAGTTTTTGTCTCATCTATTATAATAGAATTTTCTAAAAAGCTAATGAAAGTAGTTTTTTTAAATAATCTAATTTTAGATTTTTTTTTAAATGGGTCCGGCGAGGGTGCACCACCCGTTCATGGGTCCAACGTTGCACAAGCTCTTAAAACCCTTAGATTTATTATTATTTAAAGTGGGTGGCTAGGATTAATTAGATTCAACTAAATAGATGATCTTTATGACATTGTATCAGCGGGGCCACTACGCCGGCTTTTACAGCTCTTGCTTTGTTTCCCTGATTAATATAGATAGATTAAAGATAGCAGTAGCAGCATCCTTCTTACCTCTGGGTGTACCTTTAAAAAGTAACTTTATAAGAGCTGGCATAGCTCCAGCTGTACCTATTGCAACCTTGCCTCCATGCTGACATTTTTCAGTACATCTAATATATCTGGTATAGCTCCTGCATTTACTATGGTTCCTTTGTTATTCTCGTTGATTGAAAGATTGAGAAGTGCCGTAACAGCATGCTCCTGAGTTCGAGGATCTGCAGAAGACAACAAATCTACTAGAAGTGGCATCACTCCTACCTCAGCAATACACACTGTCATCTGCATTCCTCTTAGCCAGTAACCGGAGCTCACCAGCAGCAGCCCTTTGCTGTTCTATATCGGTACTTGTTAGTTTATCCAATAAATCCCCAATGCCAGTTCTGTCGCAATCTGAAAGGCTGCTTCCAGATTTCGTTGTTCTACAGTTTCCTTGTTTCTTTGGTAGCTCAACACCATTGCTTTCACACCATAAAGCAATCAGATCCTTCAGAACATAATTAGGAGTAAGGGCTGTATGCAGAAGTGTCAGCTGTGTCCTGAGGCAAGTTCTGTGACCAGCATCTTACATATGTCTGCAAAAGAAAGTTAAAAGTTTATGAGTAATCATACCTGATATACTATAACAGAGCTACACACACACACAGATAATCTTTGATAATACCTGACCAGTAGAGACAATTACAGGATCTTTCATTAGTTCGAGAGATATGGGACATCGAAAATCATCTGGGATTACAGGTGACCGGTGCTTAGCTGACACATTTTCACACTCAGAGGTATCAACTTCAGGATTTCCTGTGAGAACACAGTCCCTCAATTTCCTAAGAAGGAATGACATCGTTTCAAGACATTCCCCTAGTCCTCCATCGTTTTTTATCACCAATTCATGTAGTTCACTAAACTCTTTCTTTAGATCATTTATAGTCCTCAAATGCAACTTCTTTGAAAGTTTTTGAGTATAGCAGGATCAGGGTCTTTTTCCTTTTGTGCCACTGCCATATCCAAGTCTAGTTGTAAATCAGCAAATTATGTTTGATATTTGGCTCTTTTGAATTGAGCATGCACCAGTTCAATCTGAAAAAGAAAAAAAAAACAGTTAAAACAGTTATGAGAAATATGGCACATTATTATCTGTCAAAAAAAACAGTTAAAACAGTTATGAGAAATATGGCACATTATTATCTGTCAATTGATGCTACTGATACTCCTTTTTTGTATCATATGGTTCTCAGTCTCCTTCAAATATACAATAAAAATTACCTGTTCTTGAACTTCCTCTGATATTTCAAGTTTGTTGTATAAAATTTCACTCAAAGCGGCTTCAAATTTTTCAGTTATTTGTTGGAACTTATCTATTGTATCATTCCTATGCAAAGCCTGTGATATGCAAACAATTGGTTACATAAAAACTAACAGTCTTGATCATCTAACATGCTTGGAAAACAAGTTTAAACCAGAGTGCATAAAACATCTGCAGAAGTTGTAATCTAATTCTCTGACTCTAATTGTAATGATACTTAACCACAGTGAAATTTGAAGTCAGCTGCTGCATACATGGAAGGAAGAAACTTGAAACATACAAGGCCTGGTTTCAGGAATACACTACTTTTCAGAATTTGAACTTCGCGTCAGTTCACAGTTCTATCCACTAGAGAAAATATAAAATGATGACCACATTGGTCACACATGAAAAAAAAAAAATCCTAAAGGATGCCTTCGGTTTGGTGAAGTCATCAAAGTGAACATTATACATATATGCATTCACAAACAAACACACACTGGCACCTTAGCAATACAGGTCATTTCAATCAACAGAAGAGATTTCTTTTTTTAACTCTGACAAGAAACCATAAAATTGATAAAAATAAAAAATAAATAAATAAAAATATTACATGGACAAAAAAAGCTTCAAATTCAGGAAACAACACCCACTTAAAGTGATTGGATATGCCATAATTAAACTTGGGAATTTGCGCATGAATGGAAGCAAATAAATATTATACTCATGAATCCAGTATCCATGCTTCAAATTCAAGAAAGCACTTAAGTAATTTATGCATACAGCAATACACATATGTAAGTATGTAAAACACATTAGAATAGAAGCAACTGAAACTAGATAGCATTGGCAATTGGCAATCACATGCAAACCAAACATAAGAAGCAAAGAGTACCACATATATTACCTCAATTTCAGGACACAGGGAACAGGCAAGTCAAAGAATAAATTTTATGTTTCATCAATTTCCTCAAAGCAATCACCCCAACAACAAAACATTGGCATAAAGCTTTTCATGAATTTCCTCCCACTTTAAGAAAATCAACAACATTCAAAACTGAGTTGGGCCAAACGGACATTTATAATTTCCTCCCACTTTAAGAAAATTAAGTTATACAAAATATTTAACATGATTCATAATTATATAACTAGAAGTTCATATATATTTGTGAACATTTATAACTGAAGAGTATGAACTATTAACATTTTAAATATAATATTTGTCTTCAAATTAGAGGTAAAATAAGAAATCCCCTTTTTAAATATAATAAGTCTTTAAATTCATCAATAATTACCATTAGATGCAATGGCCCTTAACTTCTTATTTTCAACTTTTTCACCTGTTGGCAATTAAAGCTTGGCTTTTCTTTTTTTTTTTTTTTAATTTTTTCTAACATAATTGAATTGGAGAAAAAATTTAAAAGTAAAAGCAGAAAATTGCAAAGTCATTTTCCATTGGACATAGTCCCCACTCATTATTCATTGCCTAGTCACACTTAACCAACCCATGTTGGTTGCTTAAAAGAAGTACAAAATTAGATGGGGTATGTTATATGCAAGAATGATATTTTGAAGTTTACGATATAGTATACAATGATGTCGATGCAAATTATAAATTATAGGTAAGAGTAACGATATATCCATTTGAACCACTACTAGTCACTTTGGGGTAAGGTAAATGTAATTCTTCTGTGAGTACTCTTTGAATTTGGCAGCTTTCTCTGTCTTAGACAGGAACATAACCCCGGATAAAATCTAGTTAAAGATAGTAAACATAACCCCGGATGAAATCTAATCAAGATCAAGGTTTTGTTGATATACCCTTGTAGGCTACATCGATGATAAGTTGTAAACTCGACACTTTTTAAATTGCATTAATGGACAGAACTTAGATCAAACAATATGGCATATGGATATTTATTTTTTTGTCCAAATTGAGTAGCATTGTTAATGGAGGTTGTTTAACGTTAGCATCATAATTTGGCTACAGAACTTGATGCCGAGGGATATAAAGAACTAGATGCAAGTTTTGTACATAATTAATTTGTAACTAATGTTATATAGCCTGAATAGATGCTGCATTCCAATTCTGAGGCCAGTCAACAATTTTTTAAGGATTCTAGGTCAGAAACAACAGGAACTTGAGAATACCACATAATTTCAGAATAATAAAGTGGTGCTACTTGCAAAGCAAAAATCATGTCTGGTTTAAACTACAAATTATCTTTCTTTATTATCCTCAGCCTATAGTCAGCACGCATCCTATGGTTTCAATCCTAGAAAGGCCTAGTCTTTTTCAAATGTAGGAGGAGCAGTTAGAGCTTTCCAGCATGACTGTTTAACTTCTCTAGAAGTAGAGTTCTTGCATAGCCTTAAAATGTGATCCAGCTGATTCTAATTCTCTTTTTCTGGCCTAAAATATTTTTTATTGGTTAACTCCCTACATCCTTATGTAAGACCAAGATGTTACCTTTTTCAAAAAAAGATTCAATCTTGGATTTCCGTAGAATGGGATTCCTAACCGAAGATCATCTTTAGCTCCTCCAATAGGTCTATATGAATTTGCTACAACTATCTTCAGGCAGCAAGAACATCAGGGGCAAGCTTGCTAGTAGCACAGTCAACAATTTCCTAAGAGACCAAAGATCAGAATTAAAACTGAAAGTTACCACTACTAGCAGAGTGTTGAAGCATAGAGTTCAGCTCGGGTCTTTAGACTCTTATGATAAGAATGAATAGTCAGTTACTGTTAATTGCTAAAACTTGAGAATATTTTGACTTAAGTTTCTCGTTGCCTGGGTGTTAAGCTTACCATTGAACAGACTAAGCTTTGTACCACAAGATCAGTATCAAGACAGGGACATATCATTTTGGCAAGTTATATTCAATTAAAATTTCCGAATCAGTTTGACATGGATTTCATATATAAAAGATAAAACTGTGATCACAAATATTAATGTTACTATGGTATAAAATGATTGTAGAGATACTGAAGGTGAGATATGATCATATCCATTTCTAATTGAATAAGAATCAGAACCACTGACTATTTTCTATTTTGTTCATCAATTTTCATTCTTGCCAAATACAAAATGTCATGATTAACTTCAAAATTGAATCACTGTACGTAAGTAAATATCAAAAGTACCTCAAATAATTCATTGATAGTATCGGCAGTCTTTGCAGATGTCTCTATAAAAAAATCTTCCATTCTTCTCTGCATAGTCAACGCCATCCTACACCAAAAGAATAGAGTACACAGTAAGAGAGGAACAAATCATGTTTTTTTACTGGAGTTGGACAACAATAATGTTCAGGATTGTTGCGATACCTGAACAGCCACTGCCCGCTTCTCGAGAAGATCAGCTTTATTTCCAACCAGGGCCATCAATATATCAGGGTTTCCATGTTTTTGTAGCTCCTAAAAGTTTAGTAAGATTTCAGCTGCTAAAATAAGTGACTTATAATAAGGAATGGAGGGAGTATTAAGAATGTTTACATAAAATGAAAAGAGAGACGTAATAAAAAGAAAATATCCTTACCTTAGATGTTGGATCAAACTGACCACGGACAAATCGTAGAACAATAAAGCTTTTACCAACATCAGAATCACCTAAGAGCACAAGCTGTGTTCGGTGACATTTAAAGGTTAATTAGTTACTTGTCTTGTAAAGGTTAAACAAGAAAATATTGGCAGTATAAAAGACAATTTTATGATTATTGGTAGGTACACATAGCTCTATGGGGATCATATCATTTCTAATTGGGAACTTGGGAGAGACCAGAAGTAGTATTAACAGTTAAAAGTTCTTTTGTTATCTTAAGTGCTTATTCCTATCAATTATTTTCAGCTAATTCCCTTTTTCCTCAGCTGCGGAAAATTGTGTGTGCTAAATTGAAATTAATTCATCCATTTTTCCACCCAAAAACCCATCAGAGCTAAAACTCAATAATCACTTCTAACGACAGAACCCCATTAAACTACAACCCCAAAATCACAAATCAAAACCACAAATCAACCAAAGTTTCAAATTTTACCCCATAAACACATGAAGAGAGCAACAAAAAAAAAAAACGAATAAAAGCCAAAGGAGGTAGAATTTGATTACCTGCTGCTAGGAGAAGTTTTCTGCAAATGAGGTTTGTTGGTGAATGTGATGGTGCTGCATTTATGGAAAGGGAGTTTCGTGTGTGAGAATTGTGATGTGGCACTTTTGAGAAGGTAGAAACTTTTTGCAAATGTATATATGATGATGATGATGATGATGATGATGATGATTTCTAATCTACATGGGTGCGTTTGATTCCGGAACTGAACAGAACAACACAGACAAAATTGTATCGAAAAGAGATATAGGACGGTAATATTTTTAAATTTGAAAATAAAATGAGTATTTTCGTATTTTTTTATAGCTGTATTGTGGACAAAAAGTTATCCTGTGGTTTAATGGGGAATGGATTCTCTCAAGTGTAATTTACACTTGAGAGAATAAAGTGTGGTTTGTTACCATTGATCAAGAGAGAGAAACATATAAAAATTTAGAGAAAATGAATTTAGATGGTGTTAGATTACACTTTATTCTCTCAAGTGTAAATCACACTTGAGAGAATCCATTCCCGGTTTAATGAAGGACAAAAAATCTTGTTTTTGTCATGTTCTTTGCTACCTAATTTGTTCAGTCTCATAATCAGTTTCAAATCAAATAGGGTACAACAAAAGTTGTCCAGTCCAATCCCCTATATTCTAGCCGAAGTAATTATTTTTGTTACAATATTTTTCTTATCGTTAAATATAAAATTTGATATTTTTTTAACTTTTATTCTGATAGTCAATAATAAATTTTTTTCTAAAAAAATATTAGAAAAATTAGTGTAATGCTTTTAAACAATGTAATTATGTTTTTTTCATGGTATTATTGTTTCTAAAATACAATAATCGGTTAATAGTTTTTTAATTCACAAAAACAATCGCTAATTTATTAATTTACCGATTTAATATACCGGTACATTCACTGTAGAAGCTCCCGAAACTTTTTTGAGCCATAACACTAACCTGATCGACGCTGTGACATGGACCATTAAGATCGTTGTTCTGAAATTAAGCATTCACATATGGCTATGTTAGTGCGAAAAAAATTTGTGTCCCGTTTGTTCTGAAATTAACCATTTTGGATTATCAATCAAGTTTTTTAGTTTTTTATTTTAAAAAAACGAAGGGAATCAAACAGATTATCATACCCTAAATTTTTTTTCTTTCCCCATCCACTTGAACATAAAAGGGTATTAGAATTCAAAATATCACTCGCACTAAATTATTCTTTGTGATGAGTCTCAACTCTCAAGCTTGATGCCCTCGTCCTAAAATGACGAGGCTAGCGCGAAAATTGCTAGACAAGAAATGCTTCTGCACACTTCCTTTTTAGTACTGTACTAGCCTAGACTTAAAAACACAGGTCCAAGATTGTTACCAGAGAAATCCTGATTGCTAACTGTACCCTCCTCCAAAACCACATTACCGCCAGACGAATTAAAGCTTTAGCCCACATGCCCATTCACCACTTCAGGCCCACAACAACTATTCTTAATTGATTGCTCTCCACACCTCCCACTCTCACTAACCATACTGATTTGGATACCACATATAAAATGACTAAGAAGATATAGTAATGTGAAAAAAATCAAACATAGTAAGCTTGTGATTGGTTATGATGTTTCTACTATCTACCTTTCATAATTTTTTATTATTTCTTTGGTCAAGCAATTATTTTTTAATTAGTGGTTGATATTATTTATTTAACCTTCTAGTATGAAATTGTCCACTTTAAATATCCTTTAGCCCCGTTCTTGTTCTTGTTGGTGGCGGAGGGTTTGGCGATGAGATGTGCGGGAGAGCTTAATATGTTTAAGGGGTTTAGGATTCGTAATGATGGTCCTTTAGTATCGCATTCAATATGCGGATGACATGCTTTGCATCGGTGAAGCTACGGTGGATAATCTTTGGACTTTGAAGGCGATTCTCCGTGGTTTTGAATTAACTTTGGGTTTAAAAGTTAATTTTTGGAAGAGTTGCTTAATCGGGGATAATATTTGTGTCCTGTTTGTTTGAAACCATTTTGGTTTTAGTTTTTAAAATGTATTTTATAAAAGTGTTTTAGAAAACAGTTTTTAAGAAGAAAAAAACAAAATTTCTTGAACCTATTTTACTATTTTAGTTTTGAAAATTGATAAACAGAAAACAGTTTTTGAAAACACTATATTGTAAAATTAGATTACCAATCAAGTTTTTAAAATTTTTAATTTTTAAAAACTATATTATTGAGAAGGGAATCAAACAGAGTACCAGACCCTAAATTTTTTTTCTTTCTTCATCCACTTGAACATAAAAGGGTATTAGAATTCAAATTATAACCCGCACTAAATTATTCTTAGTAATGAGTCTCAAGCTTGATGCCCTCGTCCTAAAATGATGAGGCTAGAACGGTTCATTGTGAACCCAAAAAAAAATTGCTAGACAAGAAATGCTTCTGCACACTTCCCTTTTGCTGCTGCACCAGAGAAAATCCAGGTCCAAGATTGTTACCAGAGAAAATCCTGATTGCTAACTGCACCCTCCTCCAAAACCACATTACTGCCAGACAAATTAAAGCTTTGGCCCACAAGGGCACGGTCTCTTTATTCGCTCATGTCATCAAAATTCAAAGGACCGACTTGATGGTGCTACTTGGAAAAATAGAGAATTTCTATTGTGCTTTAGTAGTGTCAAATTAATTTATATCGACGAAAATAGGTTTTTTCTAACATGAAGAAGTGATTCATGTGGTGCATCATGGACAAGTCTCGAATAACATTATAACGAATACGAATTCTACAAAATCGACCATTGGATTGAAAGATTATATCATATAAATCATCCATAGAAATTTTTAGAAAAATTGAAAATCATTTGATATGTTATTGAAATCCATCAAAATTAACGGTTTATGAGTTTCATTAAATACCGTTAATTTTGATAGGTCTCAATAACATATCAAATAATTTTCAATTTTTCAAAATTTTTTTACGGATGATCTATATGATATAATCTTTCAATCAAACGGTTGATTTTGTAAAATTCGTATTCATCATAATGTTATCCGAGACTTGTGCATGATGCACCACATGAACCACTTGATCATGTTAGACTTGGCCACAAAAATAAATATAAAAATGGGAAATGCTTAACATTGCTTTCGGGACAACGGTTAAGGAAATAAAAATGGTAATATAATTTTGAAAGTAGTATTTAATGTTTTGAAAATTTTAAAAAATAATCTTTTTTTACTTAAAGTCTTTAGTTTTATTTATAGTTTTGTGTTCTTAATCCTTATCTCGGAGAAACTCTTTATCATGATCCTAAGAACCACATATGCATTGATATTGTTTTACTTTATGCGCATAAATGGAGAGTGGTTTATAATCTTCATCAGTGTTCGGACCCAAGATTTTGCAGTTTTTTGTGTGACTTTCCGATGGTGATTCTTTGTTTATATAAAAAAATGTACTTTGTATTTTTTTTACACCAAATTTACTTTGTATTTTGAAAAATAAATTTTATGCGTAAAATGATTCATTTTTTGTTGAAATAAAAGTTAATATATATCACTTTGAATTTTGAAAATGACAAAATATTTAAAAGAATATTAATTTATTTTAAAGTGACTAACTTTTTTTTTTGAAACAATTAAAGTGACTAACTTAACACTATGAAAGTGAAACAACAAAGAGAGATAATTTATTTCTTTCTATGGACATGATAAGAATGAATATGAACCTTTAATTACTTTTTTGCAATATCGTTTTTTAATTTATTTTTTTTGGTAAGCAAAAAAAATATTATAAGGGAGTACAAGGGGTACTCAATCCCTTACAATATACAAAGCAAAAGATTATATGCTTTGAAGACAAACAAGTGGATCAATACATCAATTATAAAAAGAATAAGCGGATTAACGACCTGATCGACCACTGAACCATATCCAAGATATAGTTTTAATGTTGTCCAATAAAGAAGAGATATCAGGGATAATCCCATTGAACACCACATTATTTCTAAGCTTCCAAATGCACCAAGTAGTGGCTAACCAAATCAAGTGCCGGACACGATTACCTTTCTTTGATTTAACCATGTTCCCAAAATAAAGAAAATGGTTCCAACCTTCCAAACCTTGCGGCATATATTGTCCTAACCATCCAAACACCTTTTCCCATACACCTTTAATAACATGACAATGGAAAAAGAGGTGGGAGCAATTTTCACTATCCAGAAAACAGAAAATGCAAGAAAGATCATGTGAATTGGATAAAATACCTCTATGATGCAAAGCTGCCCTTGTGGGTAATTTTTGTAATAATAATCTCCATCCAAAAATGCTAACCTTAGAAGGAATATCGTTCTTCCAAAGATTCTCAACAGCCCCCAATACATTTGAATCCACGGTAATAGAATTTCGTGATTGAAGCAACAAAGTATAGCAGGATTTTACGGAAAAAAGACCAATGGAACCCGGGATCCATCTCCACTTATCATTTCTATTCGGTTGTATAGAAAAACCAGTTAACAAATTTTGGAGTTCAAGAAGTTGTTGTTGTTCGTTGTCTGATAGAGTAGCACGCCACTGCCATGACCCCATGAGGAATTCTCCATTCCAAAGCAACCTATCCGCAATCATAACTTCTTGGTTTGCTTCTTTAATGAAGAGATTAGGAAATAATACACTAAAAGAATGATTACCGAACCATTTAAACTTCCAAAAGCCAATATTCTTACCATTGCCAACACAACAACCCACATTTGACATAAAACAGTCGACCTCCCCCTCCCTTGCCGTGCCAATAACATCTTTCCACCAAAGTGATTCCTTATTGCCATTCACCGAAAGTACCCTGCTCAATAAACTCGTTGGTAAGTGACCGTACCTAAACCTCAACAAATCAGACCACACCGTGGTTTTTAACCGTTTTTTAATTTTTTGATGGTAAGCAATATCTTGTGGTGGACTTACACTTGCATAAAATAAGAAAGTAAAAAAAATGTAATCAAAAGGGAGGATTAGGAAAAAAAGGAAAAGAATAAAACAGAAGCTGGCAAGGCTCATTAAACTTACATTAATAAATTCATCCAACTTCAACTTCAAAATAAATTCATCCTCCCATGCTTAAATTCACATTCATTAGTTACAAACACTTCTCAATTCTTATATTTTTGTTTTAAGTTTTGAGTTTCAAAAACATTTTTTATGAAAATTTATATTATAGATTTGAAATGACAATATCTTGTATATTATATCAGATGATATTTCTAATAACGTTTAATTGATTGTAACAGAAACTGGAAATTGCTTTCTTTCGGGGAGTTGTCCAAATGAATCAATGAATTGTTCCACTCAATGTAAAACAAATAGGCTTCCATTTTGGTGGCCATTGTGATAGTGGTTCAGGCATTTGTTGTTGTTATGCAAACATTTAAGAGATTTATGAGATTGAGTGTGACAACATAAAAATAAAAAAGGTGAAATCTTAATAATATGTATGTTGTTTGCTCTAGATTTTTTCTTGTATGTTTTATTTCTTTATAGTATGTATTTAGTTGCTAGAATTAGATGAAAATTGGTCACTTGTAGTAACTACAGTAGTATTTAACTAGTATTCAATGATATGATGATTTCTATTTAACTTGTATTCAAATTGAATCAAAGTAGTGTTTTGTTTCAATCCTGAATGAGTGTGTAGCAAATGATGTCATGGTTTGGCTTGTGTTGTGTGTTGGTGTTTTGAATTCTACAAAACTACTTATTTTATGGTTTTTTAAAGAAATTAAAAAAATTGAAACGTGGCATGATTAAGATCGCTTGATTGATCTGACGGATGTGGTTGTCGGCTCTTTCCCACCCTAAAGTCACATAATCCTTGTCCGCAAGATTAGCCTACTCTTAAGATTAAGAAAAGGTATTCCTAAGTCGTGAGTTTGATTCCCTCTAGGTTAACATTGGTATTATTATTTTTTTTTTTTTAAAGCCACTAGGTTTGGTCTAGTGGTGAGGGATTTGAGTAGTATGTTATAGGTTATGGGTTCGATTTCCAGCTCATTGTAAACAAAAAAAAAACATTAGTATTTTTTCTAAAATTTTCATTATAACATCAAACCAGTCTAGACAACCTCGATAGATCGCGACCCGTCCATGCTCCAATTCTTAGCCGAACCAGTTCGATCGGTGGTTCGGGTTTTGCAAATGCTGCATTTGGGCATAATACACAAAATGTATACTTAATATGCTACCATATTTGTGAGGACTAATTCAACATTAAGTGAATACTTTTGTTTTGTAGTACTAATAATTAATAATCACATGCTTATAAATTACATAAAATATTATTATGATTAAAATGTTGAATTAGTCCTCACAAATATGGTAGCATATTAAGTATACATTTTGTGTATTATGCCCAAATGCAGCATTTGCAAAACCCGAACCACCGATCGAACTGGTTCGGCTAAGAACTGGAGCATGGACGGGTCGCGATCTATGGACGTTGTCTAGACTAGTTTGATGTTATAATGAAAATTTTAGAAAAAAATATCAATGTTTTTTTTTTTGTTTACAATGAGCTGAGAATCGAACCCAGAAACTATAGCATACTACCCAAATCCCTCACTACTAGACCAAACTTAGTGGCTTTAAAAAAAATAAATAAATAATACCAATGTAATCTCAAGTCAAAAAATATTCACTTAAGTAAAAAAATTTAGACGTGTAATCTCAAGTCAAAAAATGATCTTAAGTATTTAACATCTTGATTTGTTTACCATTATTTTTCTGAGGTTAAAATATTAAATTGTGTCTATAAGAACTGATAAACAAATCAAGATGTTAAATACTTAAGATCATTTTTTGACTTGAGATTACACGTCTAAATTTTTTTTTGGAACAACAAAAGATTTTATTAGAAGTGATCTAAGCACAAGGAGTGCTAGAACACAAAAAAAAAAGAGAAGTATGATACAAATACAACATCCATTCCATTTAACAATATCCACACCTATACTTGCTGCATTACGAACCAGTAAAAATAAATCAACAAAACAAAACTTCCAAACAAGGTTGTCAGAACCGGACCGGACATCGAACCGGTGAGCTTACCGGTTCAAGGTTCAATTGGTCGGACCGGGGTTCAACCGGGTCGGACCGTTTTTAATTAAATATATATTTTAATTATTATATTAATAAAAATATATAAGTAATTACTCAATATTCCATAGTTTTACACATTAGAACGATAAAATGTCATAACGTCAATATAAAATAAAAACTTTAGTACATTACACATAAAATTTCTAATTCAAACCAAATTAGAAATTACATAATAAGCTAAGTTCTAAAAAATATTCACTGACTATTAAAATTAGAATCATACAAAATATATAATATAATATTTATTGACTATTAAAATTAGATACAAAATATCAAAACTATTAACAAAAAGAAAGAAGCAAAATATTAAAAGGGAAATTGAAACATAAAAAAGTGAGGCTAAAAAAAAAATATTATAACAAAAGTTCACTTCTTAATGTGACAAATGTTTGTTATTTCTAAAAAAAAAAAAAAGTATGAGGTTTGTATATATGCTTGTCTAATATGAAGATATTGTATTTGCACTACACTATTAGTCCCACATTGCTTGTTTCACAAAAAGTTGAGAGGTAGCTTCACTATAAATAAATTGGGTAAGGTGTTGTTGAAATGTACATCAAATCAAAGTGTTTGCAAATGCTTGTGGGGTCAAGTGCTCTCTCATTTAATAATGAGATGAATGCTTCCCAATGCAAGTATAGTAGTTAAAAAAATTATAAAAAGAAGTCTGGTGTTGACCGATTTTGAGCCGGTTTAGCGGTTCAATGCCCGGTTCTTTGCTCCCCGATTTTGTCCATTTTTTTTAAAAAAATTTCGGATCCGCTAAACCGGACTGGTCGGTTCACCGGTTTGACCCGGTTCATGGCCGATTTGACCGGTTTTTTACCGGTTCGTTTCCTGTCCGGTTTTCAGGCCAAACCGAACCGCATAAATGGCCGGTTCACGGTCCGGCCGGTCCGGTCCGGTTCTGACAACCTTGCTTCCAAACAAATAATAATGCTATCCTTTCAAAAAGTAAGCAGCTTCCTATACAAAAACAATTCACACGTGCAGCTTAGAGATTAAGACAATAATATAATTGATACCGATTCAATATGAATTATACATTTATTTTCTAATTAATTTTTTTTATCGAACTATCAATAATGTAATAATCTAAATCATAGAAATGAAGAGGACAGACCAACATAGTGTGACACAAGTGGCAGTTACTTGGATCCCTTACCCATTTGGTCCTGGGTTCGATCTCTGGCCGATGCATATGGAGAAACATTTGTTGGGAGAGGTCAACCCTTTAAATGAATCTCAGTTACCTCGAGGGGATTAGTCTTTGCAGTTGCGCGTGTTGAGAAATGCAATCCAATGACTTGGTGAAAATAATCAACAACTTGTTAGTTACTTGCTTAGCAAGTTAGTTATTAGTTTGATTGTTGTAACTACTTTAGTTTGTTAGATAGTTAGTAACTAACTTGAGTTAGTTACTCTAATCATGGTTACTTGTTAACCAAGTATCACACTACAATTTGTATCTCTATAAATTGTATTTCTAATGAAATTCTGGTACACAATAGACAAGTGTTGTCCACGATGTTCAGACACTTGTCGTAACACTGAGAGCCAAGAGATCACTTGCCCTTTCACCTTTACCAGTGAATGGGGTCTTTGTCATTTTTCCCAATAAGCAAGATCTGCATGTTTCAAAAGATTCATAATCAAATGAATCCAAGAGCCCATCTTTATGGAGCTTGGAAACGCGTTTCTCATTTATATGGCCTAAACGACAGTGCCAAAGGTATGTAGGATTTAACTCATTAGGTTTAATCCTTTTTGTATCAATGTTATAAATTGGCATTTCAAGATCAAGAATATATAATCCATTACTCATTTGTGCTGTGGCATAAAAGATATCATTTAAATAAATGGAGCAACAATTGTTCTTTATTATAAATGAAAAGCCAAGTTTATCCAAACAAGAAACATAAATAATATTCCTGCTAATGGCAGGTACATAAAAACAGTTCTCTAACTGTATTATTAAACCAGAAGGTAAAGTCAAATTAAAAACTCCTACAGCTAATGCAGCAACTCTTGCTCCATTTCCCACTCGTAGGTCGACTTCTCCTTTAGGCAAATCTCTACTCCTTTGCAGCCCCTGCACATTAGTACAAATGTGAGAACCACATCCAGTATCTAATACCCATGTAGAAGAAGTAGATAAATTAATTTCAATAACAAAGATACCTGCTGAGTTGGAACTCTCTATTCCATTCTTTTTGTCCTCCAGGTATTTTGGGCAGTTCCTCTTCCAATGTCCAGTCTTGTTACAGTGGAAGCACTTACCCTCCTTTGAAATGCCACCAGTAGGCTTCAAAGCTTTAGGGTTAGGTTTGGGTTTGACAACTTTCTTGCCCTTCCCTTTTCCGCCTTTTCCTTTGTTGCCCTTGTGATTCCCATTGCCGATCATTAGAACTTGATTCGACTTCCCTTTTGATCTCATGTTTTGTTCAGCTTGTCTCAACATGTTTAATAATTGTGGTAGAGTTTTCTCCATGTCTGACATGGTGAAGTTCAGCACAAACTGATTAAAGCTCTCCGGCAACGATTGCAGGATGAGATCAGTTGCAAGCTCATCACCGAGCGGAAATCCCAATTTTGCCAAGTTCCCCACGTACCCAATCATCTTGAGAACGTGTGGACTTACAGGAGATCCTTCAGCTAGCTTAGCTTGAAAAAGGGCTTTGGAAACCTCAAACCTCTCAATCCTGGCTTGCTCTTGGTAAAGCGTTTTCAAGTGTTCGATCATATCGAACGCATTCATTTCCTCATGTTGCTTCTGAAGCTCTGAGGTCATGGTAGCCAGCATGAGACATTTTGCATCCAAGGCATCATCAACACGCTTCTGATAAGCGTCCCTTTGAGCCTTAGGAGCATTGGCAGCAGGTTCCTCCTCAGGGTCAGGCTGAGGTTCCTCTATAGCATACAACTTTTTCTCGTGCATGAGGACTATCCTCAAGTTACGATGCCAATCGAGAAAATTTGTCCCAGACAATTTCTCTTTGTCAAGAATGCTTCGCATAATACTGTTTGATGTGTTGTTGTTTGTCATGATGATCTACATTATAAGAAAGTGAAGATATAAGTATTAAATAATTTTATGTCATATTTAATTAGGCCTTTAATTAAACATGCGCCTCCCACTATTTTACTCAAAACAAATGACCCTCGACATTTGATTCGGAAAATCCCGTTGGAAGATTTTCTAGTGGGAATGAGATCCATATTTTACTATGTTCTAAGTCAGCGTTGGACTGATTATACAAAACATAGTTATTTTAGGTAGGAAACTCCTTTCCAATTGTATCTCATACAACTCTCATATCCTTTCCGTTGGGTGAATAACACTTATTCTAATCCATCATATGGATTAACCCAACACTTGCTTCTAAAATCATATAATCATATTATATTTCTTTTAGTTAAGTTAGACCCAATGAATAACAATCGGGTAAACTGGTTACCTCACCACAACTTATCAATATAGACAATGCACTTTACGTTGGCAAAACCTACATTGATCGATATTGATCTTGAAGGGTACTATTCTTTTGAGGGTTTTTATTTAATTAGATCTCACCTCACCATGGCTTACATATAATAACGTCACTCCAATCATAACATGCATCAACATACATAATATAATAAAATGACATGGTTATGGCCCCTAGCGAAATTTTGTTCCCTCAAGCCAATGAGAGAACCTATGCTATTCCTAAGAACGATCTATGCTTCTCCAAGTTAGATCTCCATGGCTGTCCTTCCTGTCCTGTTTACTAATCTTATATTACATTACTATAAGAATACTCGCGTTACATGCGAGGGAGTATGAGATGGAAGAGAATTAAATCAAGAGATATAAGAGAGGCACGACACGCAGGCCGTATTTAAAATCCCAAACAAAACAAAATAAAAGGACTAAGGCCATAGTCATTCATCATGCAATTCAATAATAATAAACACATAGTTATTATCATTAAATTAGCCCAATTAATAAAATACCATGATTCATCACTTTAATGAGAACAACACTTGTACTCTGTTTCAGGATACAAACCCTAATTGCATCAACGTTTGACGCTCGGATATGAACCCTAGCCGTTTCTGTTTTCATAACAATATAACACTTACATTGTTATGAACCCTAATACAACGGTCATACATCAAAACGTTTCAGGATTGCTAGTTCTAGATGAACGATCGGATATATGATGCTTCACCATAAACGGTTCCGAAGCTCACGCTCACAATCATCCAAATTAAACACCAATCACTTAAACATTCGAATGAATGACACGATCAGTGTATCACATACACCGACGCGTCGTATCAGAATTATATATCACATATATATTTTAAAACCGATCAATCAAATTTTATTAATCCTTGTTATTATTATTATTAATACCGATTCAAAACCATATTAATAAAACAGTAATAAGCAACAAACCGATTCATGGTTTCACAAGTGGCTTTGATACCACTGAAGGAAAATCGTATTTAAAACAGAGTGTAAAATGCAGCGGAAATTAAAATTTTCCTTCGATGGATCCTTGCGAATGGACATGATCAGGGTTTCGGTTATTACCTTTGAAGAACAATTCCTCGATTCTGAATTGATCACAAGCACCGCACGATCGCAGCACCTCTAGCCGGTCCACACGAACAGTTTCCGTTCACCTCTTAGTGCTAGCTGCAAGACGACGGTAGAGGGAGATTTAGTGCGGTTAAGGTTTTAGAGAATTTTAGGGTTTCTCTAAAATTTGGATTATGTGTGTAACACCAGACTGAATTGCATAAGGCTCTATTTATAGAGCTTCTTATGTTGTCTTCAGGCCAAAGCGGTTATTGGACTTCGCTAGCCCAATAACCTACTGTTACTAATCGCACCCCACTAATAAGTCATACTTATTTATCCCGTCATTAACTGTCCTTATGTGTGTGACCCTGTAGGTTCCTATGACGTTGGCAATAATATTAATCTCAATATTATAAACAGTGAGCGGTATCCAGCAACACATCACTGCTACCCAAGTCACAAGAATGTCACGTGATCTGACAAACCTTTCCGTGATAAATATCTTGTGTATAATTACCCTTTTACCCTTATGTCTATATTGAACACAAGGCATAGTATGTCACTCTTGCTAAGTTCAATATTGGGCCCATAGACATATCTCCTGTTATGTAGGAGGGGCAAATTCCATCTAGGTCACTCATGTCCCTCAGCATGATTCGTGGAATACCCATCAACCAACTTTATAGTCATCCTGTTACGGATAACGTTTGAATGGCAACAAGGTAATACACTCCTACATCTAGGGTACATAGTGATTTCAGGTCGAAGGGTGGAATACACCACTTATCACTATGAGAATATCTTATATTTCATAACACACTATGTAGTTGTTGGTGTTTTGATTGGCTACATTTTGCAAAAGCCAACCAGCCAGATGCTGGACTGAGATGCTGTAGCATTATAGTACAGCATACTGAAGCTCTGTTTTCGTGCAGAATTTTTATTTCAAATCTGAGTCAAGATTTGCTTCAATTATATATTCAGGCACGTGCGTCTAGGCAAGACGAGACTTACTCAGCAAGTTTTATTGAAGTCGGTCAAAGGAAAGTGATTTAAAACAAAAATATAATTATATGATATTTTTGGCGTTTTTTTTTGTTTGGTACAACATGGAACAAACAAATTATATTTTTGAAATTAATTTAGGGTTGGGCCGCAATTCTCACAGCTGTACAAGTCTGAAGACCTAACTTGGGCATCAAGACAATTGAAGACTATAAATATGTGAAGCCTCAAGCTATTCAACTCGCGATTTCTAAACCTTGTATTACAAAAAGCGTGCGTTTTAAGGTTTAGTGTGTGTGTCTTTTGTGAGCCTTTTCTTGTATCGTTTTGATGCAAGTTTAGGACTGGGTTTGTGTTGTTTATTGTCAACTGCTCCTAAGCTTTTAAGCACGGAGTTAGTTTGTGTGATTCACTCATAAGCTTTTAAGCAAGAGTGTGGTCTAGTTTTTAGGAGAGTGTCTCCATCCTGATTATTATTATTGACAGCAACATGGTATGTGTTGTTAGAGGGAATTTGGGACGGGGTCTCATTATCTAAGAGGTTCTTAGGTAGGATTGCACGGGTAGTGTCTAGGTGATAAGTCAAGTACCGGGTGTTGGTCGAGGGCTTTGAACTAGAGCTATTATAGTGGATTCATTCCTGGATTGGTATCCCCCAGAGTAGGTGACGTTGCACTGAACTGGGTTAACAATTTCCTGTCTTATTTATTGTTCTGCAATTTATTTATTTATTTACTGTGTTCTGCGACTGTCTTGCTGCAACGTGTGCTATAGCATCTTGTGCAGCATTGTGTTCACTGCGTGCCAGATTTCAATTGGCATCAGAGCAGGCACCCTTTCTGGCTATAGGGTGAGCTCCAGGGAAAATGTCTGGCAACATTGAAAAGGAAGGAGGGCTTGTAAGCAGACCACCGCTTCTAGTTGGTGTCTCCAACTATGATTATTGGAAATCACGCATGATTGCTTTCCTAAAATCTATGGATAGCAAAACTTGGAAGGCTGTTCTGAAAGGATGGGACCCCCCCGTGGTCATTGACAAGGATGGAAAGCCAACACTTGAACTAAAAGCTGAGGAGGACTGGTCTAAAGAAGAGGATGAGCTTGCCTTGGGAAACTCAAAAGCATTATATGCATTATACAATGGGGTAGATAAACACATCTTCAAACTAATCAAAAAATGTGTCTCAGCAAAGGAAGCTTGGAAGATTCTTGAAAATGTTCATGAAGGTACTCCTCAGGTAAAAATGTCTAAATTACAGATTCTTACTACTCAGTTTGAAAATTTACGTATGAAGGAGGAGGAAACAATTCAAGATTTTCATATGACTATTCTAGACTATGATAATCAATTTGATGCTTTGGGGGAGAAAATTCCCGAAGAAAAGTTAGTAAGAAAAATGCTTAGATCACTTCCAAAGAAATTTGATATGAAAGTCACAGCTATGGAAGAAGCCAAAAACATATCTGAGATGAAGCTGGATGAACTGGTTGGATCACTCCAAACTTATGAAAGTGTTGCAAATGGAAGAAGTGAAAAGAAAAATAAGAGCATTGCCTTCTCATCTAAAAATAATGAAGAAGAACTGGAGGATGAAGAAGAATCTAATGAGAGTATCTCTGAGGCCATGGTGTTATTAGGAAAACAATTCAACAAAGTTCTGAAACGAATGGATAAGAGACCCAGATCAAATTTCAAAAACAATGCTCCAAGCACTATGCGCAGCAATGAAAGCCAAGGAAAACCAAAAGGTGATGAAAAATCAAACTTAAACAGAAACATTCGATGTCACGAATGTGAAGGATATGGTCACATCAGACCTGAGTGCCCAACATATCAGAAGAGAGCAAAGAAAGGGCTAACTGTCAGTTGGTCTGAGGATGATGACTCAGAAGATGATACAGCATCTGTAACTGCTAAACATATCTCAGTCTTAACAGGTATTGTTACATCTGATACAGAATCTGATGATGGAGAGGTAACCTATGAAGAGCTTGCTGCATCCTACAAGGAACTTTGTCTTAAAAGTGAAGAAATCTGCAGGGTTATTGAGAAACAAAAGGTAACCATCAATGAATTAAAAGCAGAAAAATCTGAGAATATCTCAAAAATAGAGGAACTTCAAAAGAAGATAAATTTTCTGTCCTCTGATCTTGAGATCTGCAGGGTTATTGAGAAACAAAAGGTAACCATCAATGAGCTAAAAGCAGAAAAATTTGAGAATATCTCAAAGATGGAGGAACTACAAAAGAAGGTAAATTATCTATCCTCTGATCTTGAAGAAGCTAAAGGAGTCATTGAAAAATTAAATACTGACATTTGGCGGCTGAGAAAATTCTCTGACATGTTGTATAAAGATGATGAGCATCTTGACAAACTTCATAAGGCTGATGGACAACTGGAGGAAATCTTAGAGAAAAATGTTCGAAAGCCTAGAAATATTGGGCTTAGCTATGTGAATGTCAATAAATTCAAAAATTACAGTCCTGACGTCATGTACATGGAGCCTAAAGAAACTCAAAAGCAAAGGATGCCTTATCAGAAGCCGCAGCATCATCAGCAGCATCCCATGTCAAGAAATAGAAGAAAGCACCATGCTTGGAGATGTCATTACTGTGGTAGAAAAGGGCACATAAGGCCTTACTGCTACAAGCTATATGGGTACCCTAACAGACGTCCTCAGCACAAACCTGTTTCCACAACTGCTCCTACTCAACAAGAATGGAAACCTAAAGAAGAAAATGAGAAGAAAAGTGATACAACTCAACCTGAAGAAGAGATTACTGCTCTGATTGCTCACACATCACTTAGAGCTTCATCAAGGGAAGACTGGTACTTCGATAGTGGCTGTTCAAGACACATGACCGGAATAAGTAAATTTCTTGTCGGAATAAAGTCTTACTCAACTAGTTTTGTTACCTTTGGTGATGGTGCAAAAGGAGAAATTGTTGGGATAGGGGAGCTCAGAAGTAATAGCTTGCCTAAACTAAACAATGTATTGTTAGTAAGAGGATTGACTGCAAACTTGATAAGTATTAGTCAACTATGCGACCAAGGAATGAAAGTAAACTTCACCAAATCTGAGTGTCTGGTTACAAATAACGAAGGTGAGATTTTGATGAAAGGTGTCAGATCAAAAGACAACTGCTATCTATGGGTTCCCCAAGAAGGAGAAAATATGTCAACATGCTTAACCACTAAAGAAGATGAAGTAAAACTATGGCACCAAAAGCTTGGTCATCTTAATCTAAGAAGCATGAAGAAAGCAATATCCAAAGAAGCCATCAGAGGACTGCCAAATCTCAAAATTGAAGAAGGTAGCATATGTGGAGATTGTCAGATTGGAAAGCAAACCAAGATGCCACATCCAAAGCTGTAGCATCTTACCACTACCAGAGTTCTTGAACTTCTACACATGGACTTTTCTAGATACACCTGGATAAATTTTATTAGAAAGAAATCAGAAACCTTTGATGTGTTCAAAGATCTATGTGTTCAACTTCAAAGGGAGAAAAACAATGTGGTATTAAGGATCAGAAGTGATCATGGTAAGGAGTTTGAGAACTCCAGTTTCTCTGAAGGCATCATACATGAATTCTCATCTCCCATTACACCACAACAAAATGGTGTAGTAGAAAGGAAAAATAGAACTATACAAGAGTCTGCAAGGGTAATGTTACATGCAAAGAAGCTTTCACATGGTTTTTGGGCAGAAGCTATGAATACTGCCTGCTATATTCATAATCGTGTCACCCTGAGATCTGGAACAACAACTACTCTGTACGAATTATGGAAGGAAAGGAAACCTACTGTTAAGCACTTCCATGTGTTTGGTAGTAAATGCTACATCTTGTCTGATAGAGAACCAAGAACCAAAATGGATCCTAAAAGTGATGAGGGCATATTCTTGGGATACTCAACAAATAGTAGAGCCTACAGAGTATATAATAATAGAACCAAAACCATGATGGAGTCTATAAATGTGGTAATAGATGACACCTCAAGTGAAACTGCTGAAGATGATGCAGAAGATGCTACAGCATCTATACCAGGTGATGTAGATTGTGAAACTACTAATGAATCAAAGAATGATACAGAGGTTACTGCATCTGACCAAATCTCTGCTACTCCAAAGAAAGGACCTTCTACTCGTACTCAAAAGAATCATCCTACAGACCTGATTATTGGTAATCCCAATCAAGGAATTACTACTAGAAGGACACTTGACTTAGTTTCTAATGCTTGTTTTGTGTCTAAATTTGAGCCAAAAAATGTGAAGGAAGCTCTGACTGATGAGTTCTGGATAAATGCTATGCAAGAAGAGCTAAATCAGTTCAAGAGGAATGAAGTTTGGGACTTGGTTCCTAGACCTGAAAATGCAAATGTAATTGGTACCAAATGGGTCTACAAGAACAAGTCTGATGAAAGTGGAACTGTGACCAGAAACAAGGCAAGGCTGGTTGCACAAGGATACTCACAGATTGAAGGGATAGATTTTGATGAGACTTTTGCTCCGGTTGCTCGTCTTGAATCCATTAGATTACTTCTAGGAGTGGCATGCATTCTAAAATTCAAGTTATTTCAAATGGATGTGAAAAGTGCCTTCCTCAATGGGTACTTAAATGAAGAAGTATATGTGGAACAACCAAAGGGGTTTGTTGATCCAAGCTTTCCAAATCATGTTTACAAATTAAAGAAAGCTCTTTATGGATTAAAACAAGCACCTCGAGCATGGTATGAAAGATTGACTGAGTTCCTTACTAGTCAAGGCTACAGGAAAGGAGGAAATGACAAGACTCTATTTGTGAAAGAAGATCAAGGCAAATTTCTAATAGCACAAATCTATGTTGATGACATTGTCTTTGGAGGAATGTCTAGTGAGATGGTACAGCATTTCGTGCAGCAAATGCAGTCTGAGTTTGAGATGAGTCTTGTAGGTGAACTAACCTACTTTCTTGGGCTCCAAGTAAAGCAGATGGAAGATACTATTTTTATCTCCCAAAGCAAGTATGCAAGAAATATAGTGAAAAAGTTTGGTATGGAAAGTGCTGCTCATAAAAGAACACCTGCAGCAACCCATTTAAAGCTTACCAAAGATGAAAAGGGAGTTGATGTAGATCAAAGTCTTTATAGAAGCATGATAGGAAGCTTATTATACCTTACAGCCAGCAGGCCTGATATTACTTTTGCTGTAGGAGTATGTGCTAGGTACCAAGCTGAGCCAAAGATGAGTCATCTTGCTCAAGTGAAAAGAATTTTGAAGTATGTGAATGGTACATGTGATTATGGGATCTTGTATACTCATGGTGAGAACTCTATGCTAGTAGGATATTGTGATGCTGATTGGGCAGGTTGTGCAGATGATAGAAAAAGCACCTAAGGAGCTTGTTTCTTTTTGGGCAACAACCTTATATCTTGGTTCAGCAAGAAACAGAATTGTGTATCCTTATCTACAGCTGAAGCAGAGTACATAGCTGCTGGTAGCAGCTGCTCCCAGCTATTATGGATGAAACAAATGTTGCTGGAGTACAATGTGGTACAAGATGCTATGGCATTGTACTGTGACAATCTTAGTGCCATCAATATTTCGAAGAATCCTATCCAACACAGCAGGACGAAGCATATTGATATTAGGCACCACTTTATTAGAGACCTAGTTGAAGAAGGTATTGTAACTCTTGAGCATATTTCAACTGAAGAACAACTGGCTGATATATTTACTAAGGCTCTAGACGCAGTTCAATTTGAAAAATTGCGAGGCAAACTTGGTATTTGCCTGTTTGAAGATTTGTAGCAATTACAGCATAAAAAGCGTGCAGTTGAAGTGTTTCTCCTCACTTCATTCATTGGTGCACGCAAATCAAGGGAAGTAATCAAAAACTTCCATAACTTCTTTTCACGCGCTACAACCTTCTATTTTCTCTATCACACTATCTCTCTCCATTCTCTCTCTTCAACAACCACTCAACTTCTCCTCTCAACCTCCATTGTTGAAAACCTTCCTCCGAAAATACAAACCGCCATGTCAAGCTCTCAAACTCCATCTCCTTCCACGAACGACAAAACTCTTCCACCACAAACCACCATATCACCCTCATACGATTCTCTCCCTCAACAAATCACCATCGCTTATCCTCTCACTACCATTTTTCCTGAGGAAACAACAAAGAGAAAGAAGATTTCAGCGAAGAAGCCAACGCCAACGAAAACTACTTCGCGTGCCGCATCTGCTTCAAAAACGGGTAAGAAATCAAAATCTAAATCTACTCTTAAAGCGGTTCATACAATGCGTGAATTGTATCTTGACAATCCTGCTACTGCAAATGTTGATGTAAATGTTGAAGCATCTGATTCTAGTAAGAAGAATTTAAGCTCGGAATTGGATTTAACTGAAACCCTAGGATTAGAAAAACCTAGGTCTGCTGAGAAATTGGGGGAAACCTCCTTGGAAAACCCTGATGTTGTTGTTGATGATATTGGCGCTAACTCTAAGGCCAATCTTGTGTCTGAGATGACAGTTGATGAGAATGCAGGTTCTGGGATAGATGCTGCAGATGATGCTACAGCATCTGAAGCACATGTTGATATTAGTGCCTCTATAGTCCCTGATTCACCAAACTCTCCTGTGGTTCCTGTTAATGAAAAAGGTACTGAAACCACCATCCCTGCTGATGTCATTACTCAGGATGAGGGTAAAACTGCAAGTATGCCTGATACAAGTGAGGCAAATGTAATTGATGTTGAAAGCCTCCAATTCAAGAGTACTCCTAGGGCTGGTATAACTAGGAGGCTGAGAAGTAATACAGGAAAGGATATAGCTACTCCTTCTGAAGCCACCAAAACTACAATTGGGCCTAAGAAACGGTGGAGCAAAGTCACTGTACCCTCTAAAAGTAAGAAGAAGATTGTGAAGAGAAAAACTGTCTCTTCTAGTGACTCTGATTATGAGGAAGATCAAGATGCTGGAGCATCTCCTGAAGCATCTCCTCTGAGATCTGCCAAGAGAAAGAGAATGGCACCTAATGTTCCATCTGTACCAATTGACAATGTCTCCTTCCACTGTGTTGAAAATGTTAACAGGTGGAAATTTGTGGTGAAAAGAAGAATAGCCATTGAAAGGAACCTTAATGAGGAATTCTTGAAATGTGAAGATATTATGAATCTAATTGAGCAAGCAGGGCTAATGAAAACTGTGTCTGAACTGGGAAAATGCTATGAAAAGCTGACAAGAGAATTCTTGGTGAACATCCCATCTGACTGTGATGATCCTTTAAGCCCTGAATACTTAAAGGTGTATGTGAGGGGCAAATGTGTGGATTTCTCACCAGTTGTCATCAACGAATATCTGGGAAGAAGTACTGCTCCTGCAGCTGAATTAGAGACATCTATGAATGAGATATGCAGGACCATCACTGGCGACAAAGTGAAAGCATGGCCAAGGGCTGGCAAACTTTCTGCTGCTAAATTAACCACAAAATATGCTCTGCTAAACAAAATTGGTGCAGCAAACTGGGTCCCCACTACACACTCCAACAGTGTAGCTACAGGTTTGGCCAAGTTGATCTATGCCATAGGCACTGGTACTGTTTTTGATTATGGCACCCATATTTTTAATGCAACAATTCTCCATGGCTCTTCTACTGCTGTAAAAATGCCAATAGCCTTTCCCACTCTGATCTGTGGTATTATCTTGTCTCAACATCCTGACATCTGCACTAACTCTGATGTGCCTGTCTCTAGACCCTCAGCTTTAACCATGGATTTTAGATTATTGGAAGGAAAACATGCTGCAGACATTGCTGTAGCATCTTTGAAGCCACCAGCTGTAGGTATGACCAAGAGACAGATGATTGCTAATCTCAGGGAGGTTAGTAATATGCTAGGTGAGAAAAAGGAGCTGGTAGATGGTGTAATCCAAGCCTTGGAGCTTGAGCAGTCACAGACAAATGAGGATGGAGTTGGTCCTTCCCATGGCGCTTCCCATGATGATGATCTTGCAGGTGGTGACACTGTTGAAGAGGAGATGGCCTCTGATGAAAGCCCCTCCATATGAACTGCTTATTTTCTTTTGGCTGTATTGTCTCTGTCTTTATCCGGATTTTATTTTTGAAGGCTTAGGCCTCTTGGGTTGTAATATGTACCTTGTGATTCTCTATGCTCTGACATCTGTGACTTTCAGCTAATTGGTATCCTATGGTTCTTTATTTTGCTCCTATTCTATGGTCCTATTTGTCAGAATTTATGGCTAAAAAGGGGGAGTAAAATGTGTTTATGTGTGCATGATGTGATGAAGAATGCTATAGCAACTAGTATAGCTTGTTTTTCTGTGATATGCATGTTTTGAGGGGGAGTGAAGATTATGCATATATTGAGGGGGAGTAGGTAGAATTTATTTTTCTACTACTTTTAATATGCATGCTTTTATAGGAATTTATTTTTCCTATTCTTTGTGGCGCTGCTTAAATTTTAAGGAGTTTATTTCTCCGATCTTGAATCCACTATGTGAGAGTTTATTTCTCTCTATCTGTACTTTGAGGCTAAGATGTGTTATGTTCCGCTGTTGCATGCCTCTGATGCTTACGTGCTAGCTATCTATTCATCTGATGAATTTATTTACTCTCTTTCCTAGTTGTGTGTGTATGTTGACTCGAAGGAAAGTTTAAATAGCTTAGCATAGTTCTACTTTCTTTCCTAGTTGTGTGCTTATGTTGACTCGAAGGAAAGTTTAGACTGTATCTCTCTATGCACTGGCCTAAGGTTGTTTTAGCCAAAATTGCCAAAGGGGGAGATTGTTGGTGTTTTGATTGGCTACATTTTGCAAAAGCCAACCAGCCAGATGCTGGACTGAGATGCTGTAGCATTATAGTACAGCATACTGAAGCTCTGTTTTCGTGCAGAATTTTTATTTCAAATCTGAGTCAAGATTTGCTTCAATTATATATTCAGGCACGTGCGTCTAGGCAAGACGAGACTTACTCAGCAAGTTTTATTGAAGTCGGTCAAAGGAAAGTGATTTAAAACAAAAATATAATTATATTATATTTTTGGCGTTTTTTTTTGTTTGGTACAACATGGAACAAACAAATTATATTTTTGAAATTAATTTAGGGTTGGGCCGCAATTCTCACAGCTGTACAAGTCTGAAGACCTAACTTGGGCATCAAGACAATTGAAGACTATAAATATGTGAAGCCTCAAGCTATTCAACTCGCGATTTCTAAACCTTGTATTACAAAAAGCGTGCGTTTTAAGGTTTAGTGTGTGTGTCTTTTGTGAGCCTTTTCTTGTATCGTTTTGATGCAAGTTTAGGACTGGGTTTGTGTTGTTTATTGTCAACTGCTCCTAAGCTTTTAAGCACGGAGTTAGTTTGTGTGATTCACTCATAAGCTTTTAAGCAAGAGTGTGGTCTAGTTTTTAGGAGAGTGTCTCCATCCTGATTATTATTATTGACAGCAACATGGTATGTGTTGTTAGAGGGAATTTGGGACGGGGTCTCATTATCTAAGAGGTTCTTAGGTAGGATTGCACGGGTAGTGTCTAGGTGATAAGTCAAGTACCGGGTGTTGGTCGAGGGCTTTGAACTAGAGCTATTATAGTGGATTCATTCCTGGATTGGTATCCCCCAGAGTAGGTGACGTTGCACTGAACTGGGTTAACAATTTCCTGTCTTATTTATTGTTCTGCAATTTATTTATTTATTTACTGTGTTCTGCGACTGTCTTGCTGCAACGTGTGCTATAGCATCTTGTGCAGCATTGTGTTCACTGCGTGCCAGATTTCAGTAGTATTCTCACGGTGGGTCAATCCGATACAAATGTTACCCTTAACATTTATATCTCTGTGAAGACTTGATAACTCTTTATCTATGATCCGTGAGATATATATATATAGAGGACCAGAGTTCGAACTCCGGTCATCTCACCTAGCCACATAAGAGTTGAATTTCTAGCCACTAAATTATTTGACCAAAAAAAATAAAACTCTAGTGCAAAATTTTAAAAAATTTAACAAGTAATTAATTAATTTTTTTTTTACCTTTTCGACGTTGAATATTTTATATTTAATTCATCTTTTGTTTAAAATATTTAAACTTTTGTGGGAGGAATTATTATATGAAAATTTTGTTCTTCAGGGGACAGATGTGGGACACGATGTATGGCACAACGTGTACACCAATATGACACAATCACGATGTCTAATCACTTTCCCAAGTTATTGAAATAAACAATAATCAGAAAGGATGTTGAAAGACCATTCAAAAACAATAACCTAAACTTTAAACCTTAGCACCAAGTTCTAGAGTGAAATCTGGCACGCAGTGAACACAATGCTACACAAGATGCTACAACATGTGCTGCAGCAAGATAGGCACTGAGTATAATAAAGCGATAAATAGCAGAATAATAAATAACACAGATCGTTTGTTAACCCAGTTTAGTGCAACGTCACCTACTCCGGGGATACCAATCCAGGAATGAATCAACTATAATAGCTCTAGTTCAAAGCCCTCGACCAACACCTGGTACTTTACTTTCAACAAGAAGATAGATAAGTGAATTTATTTTTTTTACAAAGATAAGTGATTTGTTTTTAAATGCAGAATAAGTGTTTTCTCTATTTGGATTTTTTATTTTTATTTTTTGCAAAGATATTCAGTTTTCATAAATTCACACTTACCAATGATTTTTTTGTCAAAAAAGATATATAACGATATTTTTTATTTTGGTCAGTATAACAATATCTTGTAAATAATTAATTTAAAATAAATAGTTGAATTAATTAATTAACTGAATTTAAATAAAAGAATCAAATTAATTTAGATGAAAATGTTGTTTAACATATATAGGGGTAATACTGTATTTTTGAAAGGAAACAACATTTCTCTCTCTTCTATTTCTTCTCTCTTTCTCTCATACCAATCATACATCAAATATACTTTATTTCTCTCCTTTTTCTCTCTTCTCACACTCTCTCTTACATATTTCTCTCTTCACAACTTCTCTTCTAAACCAAACATTGCGTTAAATTTTACAATAATGATAAAATAAAACATTTGATTAAAAATAAAACCATAATAATATTATTTTTAATTGAAATTACAATATTGATTTTTGAACTTAACTTTATTAAAATCATAAAGATTGTGTGTGTACACTGATGTGTACAAACATTTCAAAAACTGTAACGATCAAACATAAATCTCTCAAATGTTTGGTTTACAACAACAAATGAGGGCATCTCGAATACACTCGCCACCAGAATGAAAGCCATATTTTTGACATTTAGCGAAACATATCTGTGATTGTCCTGGACAAGTCCCCGAAACAAAGCAAGTTGGACTAGCTTCTGCTACAATCAATTAAATGTTATTATAAATATCATCTAATATACAAGATATTGTCATTTCAAATCTATGATAGAAATTTTCAAAACAAAAATGCTTCTAAAACTCACAAATTAAATAAAAAAATATAAGAATTTCAAAAAAGTCGTTTTATTATATTGCAAAACATTTCATTTATAACACAACAATATTCGGTGTACAAGAACAAATGCCCGAGCCAATAAAACAACTGCCACACCAAATTGGTAGTCCCTTGTTCTACAATCAGCGGAGCAATATAATAAAACAACATATTTAGATAACTCCTCAAAATAAAACTATTTTCTTGATTTGTGAATTGAACTTCTGCTACGTTCAATTAAAAGTTATTATAAATATTTTCTAATGTACAAAATATTATCATTTCAAACATAACATATGATTATATAAATTTTTAATATATATATATATATATATATAAAGACACCGGTATCAAATTCTAAAAGAAGATTGATGTGGATTGTCAATAAATATATATATTATCATTTCGTTGACAACATAACAAAATTTAGTAAAAGAATTGGTATATTACCAATAAATATCACCGAAGCAAGACACATAATTGTAATGGTAAAACACAGAAGATTGACGTGGATAGCCATTATATTTTGATAGATTGAGAATTAAGTTCTTAGAATTGGCTATTTAAAGTCACAAGAGAAGTCAAAGTGCGTTACTTTTTCCTTTTAGGTAAAAAAAATAAATAAATACAGTCAACAAAATTTATGTTTTTATAAACATATATATAATAAAAAGTTAATGCATTAAATTTGCTTTTATCATATAATAAAAATAATTATATACGGTTAACAAAATTTATGTTTTTATTATATATGGTATATTTTATTTTTTTACTCTTTCATCAAACAAATTTGAAATGATTTTAACCAAAAACAATTTGGTCATGCATTGAAGATCATGTTTATTTTTCATTTTTTTAATTAATTTTTATAGTCATGATCAGTACAATACAAAAAAACTCTCTTGCAGTGCTATAAACTTAGCTCAGTTGGCACGGATATTACATTATATATATATATATATATATAGAAGGTCAGAATTCGAACTCCAGGCATCTCACTTATCCACATTAAGAGTTGAATACCTAGTCACTAAACTATTTGACTAAACTATTAGTAAGTAGTTAATTAAATATGATATTATATCTTTTCGACGTTGAATATTTTATATTTAATTCATCTTTTGTTTAAATTAATTAAACTTTTGTGGGAGAAATTATTAGAATACACGCTTCACATGTATATAGTCTTCAATTGTCTTGATGTGCAAGCTCGGTCTTCAGACAAACGCAGCTGTAAAAATTGCGGCCAGCCCTATATTATTTTCAGAAATATAATTTGTTTGTCACACAAAAATATAATATATTATTTTCAAAAATATAACAAGTTATATTTTTGTTTTAAATAATAATACTCAAACCGCCTTCAGGAAAACTTGGAGAACAAGGCTCGTTTTGGCTTGGCGCATAAGCTTGCATATAAAAACGAATTAAATCTTCCTTCGATTTGAAATAGAAATTCTTCGTAAAACAGAGCATCAATAATGTTGTACACGATGCTCTACAGCATCTTGTCCAGCATCTGGCTAGAGTTGGCTTTTGCAAAATGTAGTCAATATAAAAACACAACAATCTCCCCCTTTGGCAAGTTTTGGCTAAAACAACCTTAAGCCAGTGCATAGAGAGATACAGTCTAAACTTTCCTTCGAGTCAACAAAAGCACACAACTAGGAAAGAAAGTAGAACAATGCTAAGCTATAAAAAGATCATCAGATAATAGATAGCTATCACCTAAGCATCAGAGGCATGCAACAGCAGAACATAACACATCTAGCCTCATTCAGTACAGACAGAGAGAAATAAGCTCTCACAAGGTGGATTCAAGATAGGAGAAATAAACTCCTTCATATTTAAGCAATGCCACATGGAATAGGAAAAATAAATTCCTATATGGGCACTTCAGTCATGCATAGCATATGTAGTAGAAAAATAAATTCTACCTACTCCCCCTCAATACACACTACAACATATTTGCTTTTCGACAACAGTTCAAAAGTGTAGCCTAAACCATGAAAACTGTAACCAAAAGGTATAGGGAACAGTTTCCACCCGTTTTATAAACGAGCGTTACCTATTGTTTTAGGTGACAGTTTTCACGCTTTCTAGCCACACTTTCTAAAACTGTCGCCTGAGCTATCGAGAATAGGGAACAGTTTTTTAACAAACTTTAGGCAACAATTGTTACTTGTTGCCATCATTATTTACAATTTGTGATTGTCGCCTAAAGCTTAAGCAAAGGGAACGGTTCTCAATTGTTTCCTTTTTCGTATAGGCAACAGTTTTTTATTGTAGCAGTTGCTGTAGGCATAATCTCATTAAACATGAATAAATGATACCTGACAAATGTTGCGTATACCTTAGGCATTTTTTTTTGGTTGAATATCCATTAATTAATACATACACACATAATCCACTGCAATTTCAAATCAACTCTTTTTTTTTTTTTTATAAGATTCAAATCAACTCTTTGATTACCCAAAGATATATAATGGTGTCAAATCAAAAATGAATAGATAAATATAACGTGTTTACAAAATATAGTTCAAACACTAAGTCAATACAAAATGGTAGACAAAATATCTAACGTAGTTTGATGTAGTTTAATACTTTGGCACATATAGTAAGCAAAATGTCACGGATAAAATTTAACACTTCAAGTACGTGCCTAGCAAAAAAGCCATCCACATCGATCAATTGGCATTGGAGAAAACTAATATGAAAATGCATCTTCTTGGAACTCGTCATCATCATCTTCATCAATTGGATCATCTTCATTGATACCTTGCTGCATAAAATAAATATATATATTAGACGAATTTTTTTGTAGACATGATCTAGAAATAATAACAAACGCTTAGGCTCTATAAATCACCTTTTCAAGATTTGGAACATGGGTTGATGCAGAGGAATTCATTTGTGGTTGTCCAACATTTGGGGTACTATTTGCTTCCCCATTAGATAATCCTAATAAATCTTCTATTGACTCCATATTGATTTCGGGATTGCAATGTTGCATCAAGGTCTTAAAAGCATTTTGCAATCTACCAATCTTATATGCAAAATCATCCCTTAATGTAGAGACCTCTTCATTGTGAGCTTTTTTCAAAGCATTTACTTCTGCCTTCTGTTTTAAAGAAGTTTTAGTTACATTTCTCCCGTAACAGCGTACCGAGCCAGGATGTTCCTTCCCAAAAACAGCTTCAAATGCTTCTGTATCATTTTCCTCAGTTTCAACCATTTCTTCAAGTTTGGCCTAACAAAAATAAAAATGTATATTATCCACTAATATAAGCAATATTTACTGCATATGGTAATTTGATAAATTTTAACGTACAATTGCTTTTTCAGTTTCTACATCCAATTTCTTTCCTTTATTTCCTTTCCGAGTTTCAACAAAAACCTCTGCTTGTGTGGGCTCTTTTCCTTCCTTTGCACGCTGCACAAATCATAATAATTCAATTGCTTACTAGATCATAATAAAGCTCTCGATCCATACCAGACCATAACAAATCAAATGAATACTGATATAAGAACAAGCTAGTAAAAAGGAAACAGAAACATAAAAGGTGAGGGGAAAAACTCGCCCAACACCAACACAAAAAAACCAGGAAAGGAAGAAAAAAGCAGATAACAGCAGTGCAATAGCAGCGATATGCAAATAGCAGCAAACCAATACTGATGCAGAACAGAGAAAAAAATATCAATTCTAGCATTTTAATCAATCAGTTTAAGTCGGGTAATCAGATCAGGCAATTCAATTTGAGCTCTATCTTCCAAAGCACAATCCAAGCAGTTCAAGTAAATATTAACACAGAGTAATGCAAAACACAAGAATATTACCATTTTTTCACGAAGTAAAGCAAAGTGTTTGGCACCCATTCGATGCCTCCATTTTTGTTGAGCTCTATTTCTAGTGTTCCTTTCACTGATTAACTGCATTTATAGTTAAACAGAAATATTACAATACATTATTTATCTATATATCATACATATATACATACATAAAAAAACAATTATAAATCTTACTTGTACGGGTTTCCAACTCCAATATTCACAAAGCTTCTTAAAATGAACTTCTGGAACCTTTGGAGGACGATGTTTAAGTCTCTCAGTCATGTTGGAATACTTCAAAAAATGATTCTTCTTAATTGCCAAAAGATAGATTTTTTCTTCCACGGACCAACCCTCTTTTTATTGTATTTCTTATCCAATACGTCAGGGATGTCTTTTAAGTCTTTCAAAATTCTGGTTGCATCTAACAAGGAAGGTGGAGACCTATATTCTGGTTTTCCAACAAAAGAAGTTGTATTTGATCTCCAAACATGATTTGGATCCAAAAATACTCTATGACCCATATAACACGTCTTCCGACTGTGTCTTAAGTAAGTTGAAGAAGTTTCATGGTTACAAGCAGGGCAAGCAAACTTCCCTTTAGTGCTCCAACCAGATAGCATAGCATATGCAGGAAAGTCGCTAACAGTCCACAAAAGAGTTGCACGCATCTGAAATGTTTGATTTTTTGATATATCATATGTTTCTACACCAACACTCCACAATATCTTTAGTTCCTCAATAAGTGGCTGCAGATACACATCAATTGAATATCCGGGTGATTTTGGTCCAGGAATAAGTAATGACATCATACAATTTTCTGCCTTCAAGCATAAATTTGGAGGGTAATTGTATATGGTTAACACCACAGGCCATGTGCTATGTGAAAGACTCATAGTCCGAAATGGATTAAACCCGTCACTAGCTAACCCAAGCCTAATATTACGAGTTTCAAGAGCAAAATCTGGATGTTTGGCATCAAAGTCTTTCCATGCTTGGCCATCGGCTGGATGCCTTAATCTACCATCCCTTGAACGTCCTTCTGCATGCCACCTCAATGTGTCAGCTGTCTTTGAACACATAAACAGTCTTTTCAATCTTGGAATCAAAGGAAAATGCCTTAGAACTTTGGCGGGAACCTTATGCACTTTTTTAGATTCTTCAAGATGATAACCAACTTCAGGATATTCGATCCACCTTGATGCTCCACAAAATTCACATTGTTCATCTTTTTCATGCTCTTTCCAAAATAGCATGCAATTGTTGGGGCATGCATCAATCTTCTTATAGTCTAGGCCTAAGTCTTTTATCATAGATTTTGTTTTATTGAAAGAGACAGGGATGTTCAAATCTGGCATAGCCTCCTTTAATAACTCCAAGAGAGCAGTGAATGATGCATTACTCCACCCATAGAGACATTTCAGCAAATACATTCGAATAGTGAATGATAAGGTGGAAAATTTTTTACAACCAGGATACAACTCTTGATTTGCATCAACAACTAGTTTATAAAATTTCTTTGCATCTTCATTTATCCCATCATGTATCCCATCTTCTTCAGCGACATCTTTAAAAGTCTCAAATAGTAAGCCATCAATATCATCAGATGATACTTCATCATCAGTATCACTATCAATATCCATAAGACTTCCATCGTCGCCATGGTGAATCCATTCGTTGTATCCCTTTACAAATCCTCTGCCACATAAATGATCAAACACTACATCTCTTTTTTCCCAACTATCATTGCAACATGCAGCACAAGGGCACAAAATCTCATCTCCTTCAACAATTCCTTTGGTGAATGCAATATCTAAAAAGTAGTTAACACCATCCTTAAAACCTTGACTGTGTGGAGGCAACTCCACCCAATCCTTCTTTATCATGGCTGGTTTACTAAAGAAAAATTAATTTTTCTATAAGCTTTTAAGATGTATAAACTTAATATCTTAATCATAAACAATTAAAATAAACATAAGGTTGTATCAGTATAGTATATCAACACAAACTAGAACCTGTACAACACCAAATTCACACACAACAACAAAAGCCTCATCTTAGCCAAAATAAGACACAACAAGAGCAAAACAAACACCACATGAAACCAGAACCGATAAGCAACTTAAGTCATTCAACATAAATCACCTCATGTTTTTCCTAATAGTCAAAATAATTGAGGATATATATTTTCTCTGAATTACCTACCCTTCCTTTTCCACTTCATTGGTTATAAAAAAGAATTCTAACTTCATTTTTTATTTTGTATAGAGAAGCTGAAGCAAAATAATATCAAAATCAAAATATAAGACAAATAAGAGGAAGTGGGTAGAGCGCAAAAAACTAACCCTTGAAGATAGAACTTGAAGATAGAAGAGTCGCAAGACTGTCTACGACCGTTTCCGACGGATTCCATGAAAAAAAATAATAAATAAAAATATGAAAAAATGAAAAAAAATACTAACTTTAACCAAATAATAAAGATAACATAACAATGGATGTTAATTTCACTCACAAATTGAGCCAAATGATGAATGTTGTTGCAGATCTAGAAGTTCCAGATTCAAGTTCAACACAAAACGGAGTCGACACAAGAGAAGAAGATTGTGGAATTTGAGGTGAGCTAGCGTTATAGTGCAGATTTCTCCAATGGTTTCAGCCACTGTCACAATGGATGGAGATGGTTCATCTCATCACTGTTGGCGCAGCAGTTCTTAACAATCACAAGGGTTTTTAGAACCTTCAAGAGATTTGGGGCTTTTGTTTTAAGAAAGAAGTAATAACTTTTAAAGACTAGAGTGTTATTTTTCCCAATATTATAGATTTTTTTGTTTTATTTTTGTGAAGAAACTTTGTTAAAAAAAAAAAAAAAATTGTGGTGAAACGTAAAAACTAATAATATACACTACAAACATATATTTACTCACTTAAATTTTTTGTCCAATAAAAAAAAAATCCCAAAATTGTTCAAATAATACTCCCTTCGGTCAATATTATACGCAAAAAAAATCACTTTTTAGGTTAATTGAAAAAGTAATGTATCTAGTCTGTATTATTGTCCAAATATATTACGTTTTCAATGAACCTAATAAGTGATTTTTTTGCTTATAATAGTGACCGAAGGGCGTATTGCTAGTTTTTTTAAAGAATTATTTAATTTGTATCTTTATTATTAAAAATCTTACACTTTGAATTGTAAAAAAAAAAAAAAAGGCTTTTAGACTTCTTTGGAGGGAACACTAGCGCCAAAAATTTGTCAAACAAAAATAATACCGCCAAAAATTTTAGTAATGTGCCAAAAAAAATTGAATGTTGAATTTTAAGAGGAACATTTGATAAATGTTGCCTTTTGTAAGAAATATTGCGTCCATTCAAAAATGACCCCTAAAACATCTTAGGGGACAGTTATCAATTATTGCCAAACGAACTTCGCTGTTACATGTTAAAATTGTTCCCTATTACATTTTAGGCAACAATTATACCATGTTGCGAAAATGTTGGAGGTAACCGGTGTTAATTGTTGCCTATCTTACTTTCAGGCAACATTTTACACATGTTGTATTTAAATGTGTTGCCAGAAACAACAAATGTTGTAGTGACATTCACTCCCCCTCAAAAGATGCATATCACATAAAATAGACATGCTATACTAGATGCTATAGCATTATGCATCACATCATGCACAACAGATATTACTCCCTTTTTAGCCACAAATTCTGACAAATAAAGTCATTATCACATAGTAGGAGCAAAAAGCACACTTCCACAGAGTTATCAGATCATGGAGAAACATAGAGTGCAGAGAGAATCAGAGCATAAGACATCATAAAGTGCATATTACAGACCATCAGGGCAAAGCCCTTAAAATAAAAATCCAGAAAAAAAATACATCCAAAGAAACACAAGCAGTATAATCTTTTTCCTGATTTGTATGCTTAAGAAGCAATCAAGAATGTTAAGGTTTCTGAACGTCTGCGAGGAAATGGTTTAGTGCCATTATGGAGGTGGAATTGGTCTGAATCGTTGAGTGTGAACGAAGCTCAGCAGCTTACTGAATTACAAGATCTGTTTGATGGTTTTTCCCTTCACAACAATAATCACGATTAGTGGCGCTGGATTCTGAATTCGAATGGATTGTTCACGGTTAAATCCTGTTACACGTATTTATTAGACATGCGGCAGGTAGAGCTTCAAGATGCTCATGTGCTCGAGGCCATTCAGCGCCTCTGAAAGTCGGATGTTCCTTCGAAAGTAAATGTTTTCGGTTGAAGGCTATTATTAAAGAGATTACCAACTAGAGCAGCTCTTCATCACCGTGGTATTTTGACTAATCATCATGAATTATCATTCGTCTTTTGTTTTCAACAAGCTGAGGACGAAAAACATCTTTTCTTTTCATGTCCTTTTAGTAAGGGAGTATGGAACAAAGTTTTATCTTGGTTAGGGACATCGTTACAAACCGGGGTCGAAGGTAGAGATCATTTTCTTTTATTTGGTGATTTTGTTCAAAATGAAAGACAAAGGTCGTGTCCGGTACACTACTAGAAAAAGTTGAAATACCGACGGAATTTAGAGACAGAATATGTTTCTTCTCTAATAGAGACGAAATTAGAGACAGAAAAATGTAGTTAGAGACCAAAATTAATATATATGGATTAGTCACGGATTTTAGAGACCGAAATTTCTGTCTCCACAAACTTCTGTCTCTAAATCCGTCACTGCTTTATTATTTTTATAATTATAATTGTAAAACAATAGTTAGAGACAAAAATTAGAGACAAATTTGTTTTGTGTCTAATAATTTTCGTCTCAATATCCGTCTCTAATTGGTTTACTTGATATCAAAATAGTCAAACTTTTGTCAGAGACAGAATATATCCCGTCTTTAGATAATTCCGTCTCTAGAATCCGTGTCTAAGGAAATACTACATTAAAATTCAAATTTTGATTTTTTGCGGCTTCCCACCCAATTATGTACGCCAATTTTTTTTATTTCCCTCTCAAATTTTAGCTCAGAATTATTTTATTCTTTTTTTTAAAAAAAAATCTAACAAAAGACATTTTCCCTTTACACTTAACACCAATTAGTTCTAACTTCTCACGTTCTTACTCTGCCAGTCACGATTTCCCCACACCACCGGCGGTCACGATATAGATCCTTCTCATAGGGGTTTCTTGATGTTTTCCTTTTTCACTCTCGCAAATCTCTATCAAATCCCTAATATTTGTTCGCAAATCCTGTAATCACAGATCTGGACGGTTCTTAGGGTTTTCTCTAGCCAATTTCACGAATTGGGGGTTAGGTTAGACGTTCATGACTGAGGTAATTACTTTCTTTTTTATATACTAGTCTTTTGTGATTTTCTGATTTGTATCATGGTTGGGTCAATTTTGGAAGAGACAAAACTGATTCTATAATCATAAAGTTTATTATGTGTTTTAGTGTTCTTAAGAGAATCATCTTTTAGTGCATGTGGTTTTTTCAATATTTTTCTTTTGCTAACAATTTTTTTTCTTCTTAATTATTCCTTTTATTTCAGGTGACTCTGCTGCTGTTTAATCTATTAGGAGTGATTTCACAAACTTTAGGTGAGTTCAATGCCACTTCATTACATTTATTTTCCTTTTGTTAACAATTTTTTTTCTTCTTAATTATTCCTTTTGTTACAATCTTTTCTTTTTTTTTTTGTTTAGTCTGATTTTTGTTATTTATCCATTAATCAAGAAGACTACCTTCATTCATACCTTGGACGTTGATTTTATATAGTAATAGAGATTGACATTTCATTTTCTGCATTTTTGTATTGCATAGATCTTTATAGTTTCCAACAGGTAGTGCTCTTTATATAATCTGCCACAAGCCATTCAATAAAGTTATAGTTTTCACTTTACCACTTGTAGCTTTCCTTGTTCTCGGTGTATCTAATTTGATAAACATTTTAATGTAAATGCTTGTATAAATATATATATGAAAGTTAAAATAAGATACACTAAGCGAATTGTGAATTCCGCTTCAGCAGGTTTGCTTCTCTTCTTGGTGAATTTCATTAAGCTTTCTTCTTCAGGTAATACTCCAAATTTATAAGCACACTTAGTGCATTCATGCATTCTACATTTCTACTATACTCTAATATAATAGTAATAATTGTTTTTGAAATTTGGTTCTGAAATCTTGTATCGCAACTTAGTTTTGTAATATCAATAGATTTTATCTGGTTTGGAGAATTTTTATGTTGCTACCTTGTTTAGTTATGCTGATGTATGATTTAGAGTGAAATTGGTTTTATTTTCGTTCCTTGATCCCTCAATACTAACCATATTTTATATGTCATGTTAGGTTATAACCTTAGCACCACATTTAAATGTTGTTTTTACTGCTTGTGTGACTGTATTTGTCAAACCAGCCCCACCAACTGTAAGTTGTAGCCATGCTCATTCTTAAGATATGATTTTTTAATGGTAATTTTCTGCAGTTAATTGATTAGACATCTAAGATAACTTCGAATTTGTGTTGTCACTTATAATTGATTTGACCATATTTTTTAATGTTTACTTCTATGTCTTATTTGTTATAGAGATTCTTATAATTGAGTTTTGGGCCTAACTCAACCCTACAAAACCGGCTTGTAAGGTGAGGATTGCCTCTAGTTTATAAACACTTAGTCAGGCCATCTCTCAACCGATGTGGAACCTGTCCTTTTTTCAGCTTTTGTAGTTTTCTTCCCAATGTGCTTTTACTAATTTACTAATAAATTTCTAAGATTGTTTTGCTAAGTATTGAATTCGCACTTAGTTATTTTGTATATATGTTAGTTGAATTGTTTCTTCTTCTATGGTTACTGGTGACTAGTTTGTACAATGATTCTTTCATCAAATTGTTTAGTGTTTTACCATCAGGTCTTTTAGGTTTCCATAGAGACAATTATACAAGAGATGTTCATGGGTCTTTAATTTTGTAACTTTCAGAAATGTTGCTGAGTTCGTATCTAACTGAGAGCGAATGGTTTGTTGCTTGGAGATGAACTTGTCACTGACCGTGAAATTAACACCAACAAAAGATGGAACATTGAATGTGATGGACCAATGGAAAGGTAATGTCTCAACCCATATAGGTTAAGTTGTTCCAGATTTCCCAAAATCATGGATTATGTGCATATTCTTAATTTATAGAGTTTCCTTTCTTATAAGCTATTAGCCATAATACTTTTTATGCTTTCGAACTGCTATATTATGCTCAAGTTATATTATACATACATAGTGATACTTGATCCAATGCAAATTTTTGCTGCAAGTGCTTTTCCTTGTCCATATCTTCACAATCCTTCAGATAACTGTTTCAGGATCATAAACAGATTTGAAATGCTAAGAAAACTTTGAAATTTGGCTAATGTTTATTTGGTAGATTATCTTTCTAATTAAGAAACTGCAGTGGAAAACTTGAAAATATTTGAGGATTATCATTAAGCTTTAGGTGCTTCCTATATATGTTTGTAGCAATCAGTTTCTTCTTTCCCCTTTTAATTCTTTGCCAGATTGATGTAAAATATACATAAAGGTAGAGCTTATAAAGACACTTCACAGGGATCAATCTAGAGAAGTCAGAGACTATGTATGTCATGAGCAAGAGACTTTATATGTTGGATTAAGCTTCTACTAGCTAGGTAATAAGTTAAGTCTCCATCTCTTTGTAATTGGTTTGTATATTATGATGTAGTTGATACTTTGTATAATGCCATTTGTTTTTGTATTTGTGACCCTTTGTAGGCTTGCTTTGTTTAAACACGTGCCTCTGGTTTACAAGTTTGCCTAAATAACATAACTTATGTTTTTATCTTGCAGCATTGAGACTTAGCTTGAATATAATTTATGATACATGGTTATGGTTAGATTGGACTAAAATAGCTTGCTTTTAGTTGATGACATCTAGTAAGTTGAGTTTATAACTTATATATATTTTTTTTCCATAGGTTCAAGACCAAACGAATTATCCAAGTCCACACATTGATGAAGATGGAAGAGATGAAGACTAGAAGCTAATTATATCCCAACGAATTAGCTTAGTTACTTTCCGTCATGTTTTTCTATATTATTATGTAGTGTCGTAGTGACGCACTTGATACTTTGTAAGAATCACAAATTTTTATGTTAATGTTATAAATTTGGTGTTGATCAAAATTTGATTTTCTCCCATTCTAGAATTATATCAATTACGTATAGTATATAAAATTAATATTTGAAAAATTGTATAAGCATTTAATTGCTAAATAGACAAAAAAAATAATAATTAACTTATTAGAGACAAAATTCTATGCTTAGAGACAGAATTTTAGAGACAGAATCATTTGAATTTAGAGACAGATAATTTTGTCTCCAATAGAGACGGACTTATTGTGTTTTCAATTCAATGTTTAGAGACGGATTTTAATTTGTTAATGACGGATAAATTCCGTCTCCAATCAGAGACGGAATATAAAATCCGTCTCTGATAGTTTAGAGACGAGGAAATTAACGACAGAATCAAATCCGTCTCTATTTTTGTGTCTAACATGTTTAGTGACGGAATATTTGCATTTTAGAGACAGATTTCGCCCGTCGGTATTTGAGATTTTTCTAGTAGTGGTAGTTGGTATGATTGGCAACCACTTGAAATATTTGAAATCTTCGCAATAAAGTAATTTTTAAGGGCATATTCTGGATGTTTCGTCGTTATTAGAGACAATCAAACTTCATTCTTGGTTGTGGTTCACTAGTCGGTATGGGCGTAAGAATTGTACTCCTTTTCCTTTTTGGTGTTTAAATCCTATGGCTTGTATTATGATCACTTAGTTTAGTGCTCTTTGTTGTAAGGGTTTGAGTACCCCTTTGTACTCCCTTATAATAAATTTTTTATTATAAAAAAAAAAGATAATAGAAAAAGAGAAATATTTAAAATTTAAAAAATATAAATTCGTGTCAATATAGAACTTAAAATCAGCAACAAAATGAAGAAGAGAATATGATATTTTAATTCATTATTAGCTTTTATAAAACAAAACAAAAAAAACAAGAAAAAGAACTTGAGCTGTGAGCATCACGGCATGAGAAAGAAAATGTTTGTTTTGAGTTTGATGAATAAAATTTTACAAGAGACTCAATATTTATAGATGTAAAACAATGAAATAAAAGGTAATAATAGAGGATAAACATAGAACATTTTTTTTATTCTTTTTATAATTGTATTTCTTGGCTACTCTTTATATTTTCTTTATTTCTATTTTAAAAGTCAACATATTGCCTTTTTTGTTTGTTGCACGCCTATTTCATTTTAATATATTAGTGCAATTTGTGCAATATATTAGTGCAAATTGAAAGAAATTCTTAAATATATAAGTGCAATATATTTTTTTTTGATAATTAAGTGCAATATATTTATGTGAATATTATTTCATGCAGATGGATTCTTTATCATTTTAATAACAAAATAATCGTTTCCTTTTTTGCCATTTGTTAGTACCAATTAGGGTTGGGAATAGGCCAGGCGGCCTACAGGGGCCTTCGGCCTGGCCTATATAAGCCTGGTCTGGCCTGGCCTGGTTATTAAAAATGTCAGGCTTAGGCTTTGAAAACGGCCTGTTTACATAAATAGGTCAGGCTTAGGCTTCTAAAAAGGCCTACGAAGCCTGATAGGCCGGCCTGTTTATAATAATTATTATTTATATAATATTATTATTTATATCTTATAAAAAAAATATTATTTATATAAATATTATTAGCTTTTAATTATTGCGACTTTTCGTAATCGTATTTGTTATTTGATTAGTTTTTAATTATTGTGTTAATTATATTATTAGCTTTTTCTTAATGTTGTAGAAATTATAAAAATTTAAATGTGAACTTTTTAAGGCCTGTTTAGCCTATTTAAAAAAACTATATAGAGAAGTTTTAATGTAACACAGGCTTTTAAACAGGCTACAAGGCCAGGCCAGACTTTTAAAAGGCTCAGGCCAGACCAAAAAAAATATCATTTGATAGGCCACATGCCAGGCTTAGGCCTGAAAAAAAATCGTAGGCCAGGCTCAGGCCTGTCAAGGCCTGGCCTGGCCTGGCCTGTTCCCAACCCTAGTACCAATATTGAGGCTTGTTATTTTTGTTCTCATTGATTTAATTACATATATTGTAGCAATTGAGGTCTACCGTTTTTATTTTTTTGCATAATTTATTACCATTTAAAAAGTTTTGACGAAAAACAAAAGTAATAATTGTTCAGCTTTCTTAAATTGAACTTATGTGCATTAATTGCTAAAATGATATGAAAAGATGATTCATTTGGGAGTGACACGTGTACATATTCTTTTGAAGAAAAGGTCCAAAATATTATATTAATAGATATATTAAATGTTAATGCAATATGAGAAGAGAAACTGTGTGGAAGTGACACATGTACAAATACCTTTAGTAAAAGGCTCTCAAATAATATATTAATAGATATATTTACTTTTATGTTTGTCAGTATGTTATATATTGTTAATGAAATAATCTCTATCAGTATGTGTATGCTCGTTTTAATCTTGTCATTTATATGTATGCTATACCCATTGACTACGCTTCTGGTTTCTATGTTAGTGTTTATGGATACTATTATCTGTTGCAAATCAACAAGAATTAAAATAAATAAACTTGTTTTTGATAAAGAACTAAATAAATAAATAAACATGTTTCATATAGATGTGTAGAGAAGAGTTTGTTTGGTGCCTGAATAGCAAGTCTTAGGGTCTGTGTGGCAGAAACCTGTGTGGCAGATTTTTCCTATTGATATGAGTGTATTTTGGTGTGTGGCAGATTTTTCCCATTAGTTTTCTTATCTGGATCATGTGTCTTGCATATAAAAAGGGGAAAAAAAAAAGGAAGACTATATATATAAGAAGGATTTTTCTATCATGTGCAACTTTGCACATGTTAAAAACTTCAAAATAGTAAGTTTGCATTGGAAATTGTGCATTTCATATTAAATGTTTGATTTTTTAAAAAATAATTGTTGTCATTCAACCGAGCCTCTTCAAGTATCTAAACTGAGCACGAGCACCCGGTCTGAGTGACTTCATCGTCGGCGGCAGCGGCGCTTGAACCAAAATACCTCACCATCAAATCAATACCATCGGCTTTATTGATAATGATGTGGTTGTCCAACAGAGTACCCTCAATGGGGAGATGCAACAGACAATACACGTTCTGGTATTTATCACTAGATTTGGAATATAGAATCTGTGCAACAGTTCAACATACATTACAACAGAATCTCAATCTCAGAAATTGAAGAAAAAATATCTGATCAACTAGCTTCAAACATAATTACAATACGAAGTCAATGATCAAATAGAAGTTGGAAGAAGATCTCTTGCCATCAATGTAGAAAATATTTCCTTATGAAAAGAAGATAATTAAAAGAAATACAGAAAGCATTCGAACGCTAGCCCTGAAGTTTGGCAATCAAGCAATTAAGAGAGGACACTCTCAAATCAAAATCGCAACAGTACAATTCTTCATCATCTATAAAAACGAGTACGAGGAACCTTGTTGGAACAAAATTGATTTAAAAATGTTTGCCCCTAAATCTATTAAGGTTTTGATGATAACAAAGTATTAATGTACAATTGGAGATACTAAAAATTTATTTTAAGTGTGCAGAACTTAGATAGAGACAAGCTCTGAAGAAGGTTCAGAAGTTAAGTTCTCAGAGTTTCGCAAGAACTCAGAAGATAAGAATCTTCAGAAGTTATATGCGTCAGAGGATGAAGACATCAGAACTTGTTAAAGTCTGAAGTTAATCAAACTCTGATGTATATCTTGGATTATGTGAAGATTCGTATTTGAAGGTCAACTCTCTTACCAATGAAGAAAAGGATCTCTCAACCTTGATCAGAACAGCTACTTACATTTTGTTTGTCCATAAGGGAGAACGTGACTTGTCTGACTTCTTAGCTGAATAAGGAAAGTCTTCTCTGCACATGGTCAAAGTTGCTGAAACTCTTACTCAGTTTTAGAAACGACCAAACTGCATCAAGACAGATGCATGAAGACAAAAGGTTATCTTTGTTGAGGCAAAATCCATTTTAGTGTTTTAATGACAACAAACCTTATGGAATAAATGTTAAGTTTTATGAATGGTGATCTACTGATGTTTGCACTTGAGTTTTGTTGAAAGATAGGTAATGGCAAAAGTGGACAAGCTAGAAGCCACTCACATCAACAAGTGCATTTTATATACTCAAACAATGAAAGAATCGGAGTAGCATCAGATGATCATAACAATAGCATCACAAGCTTCATAAAGAATTTTAAAGGATGTTGTTTGAATCATAAGAGGTTTCATTTGAAGATTCAAACAAGAAAGCATGTTTCATGGTTAATAGTCTTCCTCATCACCACAAGTTTCACAATGAGTATTAAAGATTCAAGGAAGAATATGAAGATCATAGTTGATGGAAATACTTGCATCACGAGCTACAGAAGAACATATTTGATGTTATCATGTCAAAGCTCACATTGAGTTTTGTTACATGCTTTGAGGATTTACTACTACAATTAATATCAATGGAAATGATGCATATGTTGAAGATCTTCAAAACCTACTCAAAGTTTCATCTTAGCTTCTCAAGACAAGAATGATCTAAGAATGATTTTCCATGAATTTACAAAGGAGCTTATGCACCACAAGGCATAAAAGTTTTAATCATTGTCTAAGCTAGAAAATGATAATCCTCATGATGAGTACTCCCACGCCTCCACTAAAAGCATCTCAAAGTACTCAATGAACAAGTAACAATGTGTGCAAAACATCAAGAGGAATTGTGGAAAGTTTTGCAGCAACATGAACAGACAGACTGCAGTTTTGAATATAAGCACGTTTTGGTATAAGTGCTTTTTGATCTTTCAAGTCAACTAAGGACAAAACAAATAAGCACTTTACAAAGGAATAGTGGATCAAATCTCTACAGGAATTAATCTCTTTTTTGGATCAACAATATTGATGGAATTTAAGCATATACCTTTCCTAGTCATAATTCATGCAATGGATTATGAGTTTGATCTTTCATGATCTTTTATGGTATTGATCATCCAATGGAAACACCTGATCGAAAATTATAGGCCAATCAGATTGCAACAACACTCCTTGATCTATGAGTTATGATGCACTTGAGCCAAGTACACACAAGGAACATTCTTTAATAAAAGTGTCATAACAAGTACTTTTTGTCCTACATGCTTTGATACTTTTCCAACTGGTTTATTCCCAAGCTAAACCTATTTCTGAAGTGTCCTTAAGCCTACTGAACAGCTGCACATCACAAAGGAAATAGAGATGAAGTTTCATCACACTTGCTGATGCAGTCAAGACTGGTTCAAGACTGATTCAAGAACGTTCCTACACACAGTTTTGCAAAACCACCTCCAACTGTCATGAGTCCTTTTACTGAGGTTCCAAACGGCTATATCTGACCTCTGACATTGGAAGGAAGCAGGAAACAACTCATTTGTACTTGCCAACAGCTCACACTTCTTTGGCTCTTGTGGATCAAAGCAAAATTCAGTTCAATACTGTTTCAAGACTGATGCAAGAATGATCATGCACACAGTTTTTCAAAACCATTTCCAATTGTCATAAGTCCTTTTTCTGAGGTTCCAAACGGCTATATCTGATACATGACAGTGGAAGGAAGTAAGAAACAACTCATATGTACTTGGTAACAGCTCACACATATTTGGATCTTATGGATCAAAGCAAAATGAAGTTTAAGACTGTTCCAAGACTGAACAGAGAACATGTAAAATATGCAGAAGTTGTCTGCTGCTTGTGGAGCACTGAGTAACAGCTCTTTTTTGCCCTCTAACTGATATACTTGAAGGCCAAGCTTCAACCTCAAGGTTGCATCTATAAAAGGCAAATAAATCCAAGAGAAAGAGTAAGAGTTCAAGCTAAAATCATCAATTACTTGTTTTTGTCTACAAGTCCTAAAACTCTTCTTTCATCACTCAAACTCAGGCTCTTCATTCACATCATACTTCTGAGTTTATTGAGTGTTTCTATTTGCTTCTCAAACAACCTTTGAGTTTCTACAAGCAAATTTCTCAAGAGACCACTTTTCAACATAACCCACTTTTAAGTGGTTATATCTTTGTCTCTCAATTTTACCACTCACACTCCAGCTCTCTATCAACCTATTGGATCACAATATTACTGAGTGTATTGAGTGTATTTTGTATAAGCTTCTCAAACTAGTTTTGAGTTTTTGTATAAGCTTAGATCCAGAACAACTTCCCTTTGTAAAAAGAAGATTGGCTCAAGTCAATACGTAACTATTGATTGAGTGACACCTCTGTAAGGCTGAGGTAGATCAAGCTTGTAGGGATTGGAGGTTTCTGATCGTGGTTTAGATCAAAGAAGATTTGTATTTGAGATCGGTAGTATCTCGAGATCATAGTGGAAAACTCACAGGCGTGGGGACTGGACTAGCCCAGGATTTGGGTGAACCAGTATAATTTTTGTGTGTGAATCTCTCTTACCTTTAACTATTTATTTACTGCAAACACACATCACACAAACCACTTAATCTACATTCACTTTGAATTCTCACGCAGCAGAGAACATTCTCAGAACAAGCTCACACAACAGAGAACATTCTCAGAACAAGCTGTTTTATATTCCACTAACATTTATCCAAGTATACGCTTGAGATTAATTTTGTAGAGTGCAGGATTAATTTTAAAAGGGTCACAATTCAAACCCCCCCCCCTTTCTTGTGACTATTTCTTCCACTTCAATCTTCAACAACGGTCATCTTTGCAACGACTGTTTCTCAGTTATATATACTAGAAGAATCAGATTGCAAACAACAACAATCACAACACGCGCTCGAACAATTTCTCATTTGCGAATACAAGCTCTGAACCTCTGAACTCGTGATTTTCACTCTTAGTGCAAATACTCTGTAGTTTTATATACTCTCTGTATTTGATCTTAAAGGTTCTCTTAAGAGCAATTGTATTACAATCAACGAACTATAATTACTTTGTTAGATTGAGAAGTCTCTTGCTTGTGTGCTTGAGCATTGTGGTGAAGTCTCTTGCTTGTGTGCTTGAGCATTTGTAATCTTGTGTGATTATATATAGTGAAATCCTTGGAAGTGCAAGGGGACTGGACTACTCTCGTTTTGTGAGAGGAACCGGTATAAATCTGAGGTATAGTACTTTGTGTCAGAGTATTCGCCAACCCACCTGCCAGGAGATATCTGGAGGATGTTCGGAGCGACTGCACAGGGTATCAAAATTTTAGGTGCACCAATTTTTTAACTTACCGTATACGTGTGTGCACTCGTGTGTGCGTGCGTGTTAAAATAAATAAATTAAATAATTTATAATTAAACTTTAAAATAAACTTAGACTCTTATGATTTTGATAGTGAAATCTATTTGAAGAATTAAAAGTTATCATAGAGATTCTAACAATTGAAAGTATAATTTTTAAGTTTTCTTTCACATCGGTCAAATTTTGTTGCAGAAAATGGCAGCAGTTATCTTCATGTTCACTGCCACCATCTTAACTACGGCGGCGGCATCACCGCTTGCTCTTACTTTGGAAAGAGCTTTTTCGTCGAATCACGGAATTGACTTGGACCAGTTACAAGCTAGAGATACATCTCAACATGGTAGAATTCTGAAGTCTTCAGATGCTGTTGTTGCTTTTCATGTTTATGTGTCAGACTGAGTACATTTCGACACTATCTACACAGGATTTGTTTGTGACTCAAAATTATTCAGCTCCTATTGCTTTCGGGTGAGTTCTCTTGAGCCTGAAATGGTTGATACTTGATAGTAATTTTTTTTCATGTTTGTTTTAATCTGATATCCGAAACCTTTATTATTATTTTTTTCATTTTTATTGTTTTAATCAAACTCATACAGACGCACGCACGCACGCACGGGCAAAATTTGTTTATATCAGTTTCAAATTTCTGAAATACAAAACTACGGCGTAAAAGTGAGTGGTGATGCCGCCGCCATAGTTAAGATGGCGGCGGTGAACACGAAGATAATAGCCGCCATTAGTGTTCCTGAAGAAGAGTTCATTAAGTATTCAATAAGAGTTTTATAAGCAAGTATGTTCATTTTTAGTTTATTTTCTTAAGAGGCTAAATTTTTTTTTTTAAGCAAAAATGGAAAATTGTACAAGAAATACAAAAAAAAAACCTAACAAAAAACAAACACAAAAACTGGAAGGAAAAGCTAATTGCAAAGGAAATTTGTACCCGATAGAGAGTTATACATCTCGACATGGTAGAATTCTGAAGTCTTCAGATGATGTTGTAGCTTTTCATGTTTATGTGTCAGACTGAGTACATTTCGACACTATCTACCAAGGATTTGTTTGTGACTTAAAATTATTCAGCTCCTATTGTTTTCGGGTGAGTTCTCTTGAGCCTGAAATGGTTGATACTTGATAGAATTTTTTTTTTCCATGTTTGTTTTAATCGAATATCGGAAACCTTTATTTTTTTTTTCATGTTTATTGTTTTAATCAAACGCATACAGACGCACGCACGGGCAAAATTTGTTTATATCAGTTTAAAATTTCTGAAATACAAAACTACGGCATAAAAGTGAGTGGTGATGCCGCCGCCATAGTTAAGATGGCGGCGGTGAACACGAAGATAATAGCCGCTATTAGTGTTCCTGCAGAAGAGTTCATTAAGTATTCAATATCAGTTTTATAAGCAAGTATGTTCATTTTTAGTTTATTTTTTTTTAAGAGGCTAAAATTTAAATTTTTGTTAAGCAAAAATGGAAAATTGTACAAGAAATAAAAAAAAAAAAAAAACCTAACAAAAAACAAACACAAAAACAGGAAGGAAAAGCTAATTGCAAAGGAGATTTGTACCCGATAGGATGCAACGCTGTACCATAAAGGTGAAACGCAACGACACCATCTGAAGACATGAGAGTTCTGCCGTGCCAAGATGCGTCTCTTTCTCGTAGCTGGTCCAAGTCAATTCCGTGATTTGACGGAAAAGTTTGTTCGAGCATAAAAACGAGCGGTGTTGCCGCCGCCGTAGTTAATATGGCCGCGGTGAACACGAAGATGATAGCCGCCATTAGTGTTCCTGCAAAAGAGTTCATTAAGTATTCAATATCAGTTTTATAAGCAAGTATTATGTTTTTAAACATGATTGTTTCGACGGGCCAGGTGATTGTTCGACCAAAATTGTTCATTATTTTCAAGGATGCTCATTTTGGTGAGAATGGCCAACCAAAAGTTCAAGAATCAATCAACAATAAAAGGCATATTGCAAAAAAATGTATTGTAACTCATAACAGTAAAACGTAGAACATTATAAAGGAAAATCAACTTTAACTTGTAAATACCAGAACACATTGTTTTAGTATAACAAAAAGGCATGGAAAAGGACGCGCGCACCTGTGCGCAAAATTTGTTTATATTAGTTCAAAATTTCTGAAATACAAAACTATAGTGTAGTGTTCCATCTATATAAAAAAGAAAAAAATTCAAAGAAGGAAAACACAAGAAAACCAATAGGGATGATAAGTGAAGAGAAAAAAATGAATTAAAAGAGATACATCTCGACATGGTAGAATTCTGAAGTCTTCAGATGATGTTGTTGCTTTTTGTAACATCCCGGATTTTCATCCAAGATATTTCTTAAAAATCATATTTAGTTAGAAAATGTGCCGTTGTTTTTTTTTTTTTTTTTTAAATGAAAGGATACAATGAAAAATATCCATCAGGCCCTTATGACCACCATTAGGTATCAGTTTGACATTTGAAACATTTGCATGAAGGCTGAATTCTTTTGTTCCATAACCTGCCAAAATGATCCAGCGATTCCATTATACAATCAATATTTATAGCAAATCCATGTATCGTCACAGAATATAGACGTGCAACACACACAATAAGGGCCCGTTTGGTGCGTAGGATAGCATAGTGACAGGATATGATATAAAACAGGATAAAGATAGGATAGGATAACAGCAGGATAACAGTTATACTCAGTTATCATATCCTATGTTTGGTGCACACAGGATAACAAACATGATAACTATTATATTTTGTTTTTAATACATATTTGCTCATAATAGTATGATAAGATATATAACATATTTAATTGACAAAATTACTCTTGTAAAACAATTGTTATTTTTTTAAAATTATTTTGTAATACTTTGAATTTTATAAATAAAAAATATAAATAAGTAATCAAATAACTTTATATAATTTAAAATAAAAATCATGAGAAAATAATCAAATTTAATTTTTTATATGAATCATGATCAAATAAATACTCAATAATATATACATGTTAGATAAGCCAAATAAATATATGATATATCTCATACGTAAATAATAAAATTACTATTGCAAAAGAATTATATTTAATTTTTTTATAAAATTTAAATTAATATCCCTATTTGTCAATTTTTTAATAATCATTTTACTTTAAAATATTATAATTTTAGTAAAATTTTGATTTTTTAGAAAATATAAATTACAAAATTACCCCTGTGAGAAAATCATATATATTTAAAAATTAATTATTTTATTATTTATATTTTATTAATTTTATTTTATGTATTTTAAAATATATTTTATAAAATAAATCAGTAATTTTTTTTTCTTCTTATCCTATCCTGCTGGTAACCCAGCTCAAATTCAGGATAAGAATTATAACTAGAGAGACAGGATAGGATAAGCTTCAGGATTAACGTATCATATCCTGCTGTATCACCAAACACTGGATTGCGGCAGGATATGATACAATTATCCTATCCTGTCTCTTATCCTGTGCACCAAACGGGCCCTAAGCATTATGGAATATGGATAATAAACATATATTTGGACATTTTAACCCCGGATAAGTAATCATTAACTTCCCCCTAAACTTGCTAAACTTGACAAATCTAACACCACCAGATAAACCTGATCAAGGACGAGAGAATAGAGACACTGTTTCCTATATAAAAAAATTTAAAATTGAAATAACATGAGTCTAAAGTGCTGTTTTTGTAATGAAAAATGAAATCAGAAAATGAAAATAGAAACCAAACATACTCTTGTTTGTTGACATAATGGGCATAGAAACAAAACAGTGCACAAGGCATATCGATAAAACGGTGCATTAAAGCATAATTGACAACTATTCTAACATTCCAAATATTTTTTTGGTCTAAAATCCTAATTATTAATATTATTAAAAATCAAAATATAACTTAGCATATACTTCAAACTAAGTAACTTTTGAGCACAGTCAATTCTGGTAAATTCTTTTTTAATAAAAGAATGAACACTTGAATCAAGCAATTACCAAACTACCGTTACCAATCCCAACCAAAGATGCAAAAAATCAATCTTTACACCACATCAAAACCTGTACTATCCTATCATGTAATTAAGCTAAATTGACAGATCGAAGTTCAATGCTTTTACTATTCTAAATTATGATTGAAATTCACATGAAGATAACTGATAGGAATGGGGCTGGGTCTGTCCATGGAGAAGGGGATGTATTGGCTAGTAAGAATGATGTTGGACCCAAAAAATATGGCGTGTGTATGAGAGGAGGGCTAAGAGAGGAATCACTAAGTGTGACTGTTGAGGTGGAAGTTTGTTAGGATATTCTCTTGAATAAATAGTGTAGTGGGAGTTAGTTATGATATCACTGAATATTGTAATCACCTTTATGGTTAGGCAGTGAGAGAACCTTTCTCTACTGAGGAGCTATAGCTCTGCTTATGTATCACAGTTTTCATCTAATCATAAATAATATAATTTCCTTTTCTCACCATATTTTGATCTCTGCTCTATCAATTGGTCCGACCTACCGTTGTTGATGTGTCGTGCCCCTAAAGCACCTAAGATGGCATTCAAACATGGGTCAATCTTTGGAGGACAGAACAACCTCTTTTCAAAGCTTAATATCCCCTGCCACCATGGTTGAAGGGTGTTGTTGGTCATCTAGCATAGAAGTGACTGGTGGTGATAAAAAAGGGCCTACTCAACCTCAAAACTCTGAGTTGTTATTACTGCTGGATCAATTTGCTGTGACGTTAGCTGAAATTCAAGGTCTTCCTCCAAACCACAACACCAGTCATTCTATTGAGCTTATGCCTGGAGCTGGACCTGTCAACTTCCGACCTTATCAGTACCCTCATCATCAAAAGGACGAGATTGAATGACAAATTCAAATGTTGTTGCAACAGGGATTGATTCGTAACAGTACTAGCGCTTTCTCTCGTCCGGTTATCCTAGTCAAATAGAAGGATAAATTATGGAGGATGTGTATTGACTACCGGGCTCTCAACAAAGTGACAATACCAGATAAATACTCAATTCCGGTGGTGGACGAGCTCTTAGACGAATTACATGGGTCGAGCTACTTCTCTAAGTTGGATTTAAAGGCCGGATATCATCAGATTCGTATGAATGATGGTGACATTCACAAAACAGCCTTCCGTACTCATGAGGGCCATTACGAGTACTTGGTCATGCCGTTTGGTCTTACTAACGCACCAGCTACGTTTCAGGCGGTAATGAATGCTATTTTCAAACCTGTTTTAAGAAAATTTGTCTTAGTTTTCTTCGATGATATATTTGTGTATAGTGCTGACTGGACAACTCATTTAGGACATCTGGAGGCAGTAAAACGACATCAGTTTGTAGCCAATAGTTAAAAATGTGGTTTTGGACAAAGGAGGGTGGATTACTTAGGCCATGTGATCTCATATGATGGGTTATCTGTTGACCCGGTTAAGGTGAGCAGTGTGCTACAGTGGCCTGTTCCCAAAAATGTCAAAGGAGTGCGTGGATTTCTTGGATTGACACGGTGCTACCGAAAGTTTATTTCAAACTATGGAAAAATTGCTAAACCGTTGACTGATTTAACAAAGAGGGACGGTTTTCAGTGGAGTGCAGCAGCTGAAAGGCTTTTGAACAACTTAAGCAAGCAATTACTACTGCCCCAGTTTTGGCTTTGCCTAATTTTGATTTACCTTTCGAGATGGAATGTGATGCCTCGGGGAAAGGAGTGGGGGCAGTTTTGATGCAGCTGAAGCATCCAATTGCTTACTTTAGCAAAGCTTTTTCTCCTACTAAACTTTCTAAATCTGCTTATGACAAAGAGATAATGGCACTAGTTTTGGCAATCCAACATTGGCGACATTATTTGTTGGGACATAAATTTGTAGTATACTCTGACCAGAAAAGTCTGAAGCATCTATTGCATCAACGAATCACAACTGCAAATCAACAAGAATGGATGGTGAAGTTGCTTGGGTTTGATTTCGAGGTGGTGTAAAAAATAGGAGTGGAAAATAAGGCTGCTGATGCCCTTTCTAGACAACACGGGGAGACAGAAGTTTCGACTATGCGCTCATACCAAATTTGGCAACAGGGTGGACAGCTGCAACAAGAAGTATTACAGGATCCAGTGTTGTATCGTATTGTGGAAGCCTTGAAAACTGATCCCACTGCAAAACCGGGTTTTTCTTTGAAAGGAGGTATTCTATTTTATAAGAACAGATTGGCTATTCCTGGGAAATCTGTCCTCATTAATGAGTTACACAAGGAATTCCACTCTTCTCCAAATAGGGGACATTCAGGTTACCTTCGCACGTATAGAAGAATGGCTGGCACATTATATTGGCAGGGCATGATGAAGAGTGTACAAGATTTTGTCAAGGCTTGTGATACATGCCAAAGGCAAAAATATGCTGCCACCACACCCAATGGCCTCTTACAACCTCTGCCTATTCCGGTTTTGGTGTGGAGTGAGATCTCTATGGATTTCATTACCAATTTGCCTAAAAGCAATGGTTTTGAAGCAATTTTGGTTGTTCGTTTATCTACATACAGCCACGTTATAGGAATGGGGCAGGGTCTGTTGAGAACCTTTCTCTACTGAGGAGCTATAGCTCTAGTTTGGTATCACAGTTTTCATCTAATCATAAATAATATAATTTCCTGTGAAAACTGAATATATTATTATATTTCATATTATGAATAATGTACAATCACTAATGTGTTTATATAAGCTATTCTAACCTAATGGGCTCATGGGCCAAATACATAATACTAATAAAAATATAAGATTGCTCCTAATAATAAAATATTTACTATTTATTTACAACATTTCCTTTTCTCACCATATTTTGATCTCTTCTCTATCAATAATAACATATTATGAGTTTCATCTAATCACTCTAAAAATATTATTAGCTTCATCCTTTCACTAAATTTGTACAGTATAGTGACACTAAATATCATAGTTATATGCATCAAGTGGTTAAACAACAGTTAGAATTGAAATATAAGAACAAAACGAAGAAAATGATGCATCAAGTGATAATGCAAATCTCAAAGTTATATATGATAAAATTACAATGGTAACAGTGTAACACTTCAAGAAATGTTAAAAGAATTACTAGTGTTAAACTTTTTGAAGGACTAGTGTTAAAAATGAGTCCAGCTGAATATATCAATTTAAAAACAAGTTGAAATGAGCACAAGTGATGAAGTTTTAACAAAATGAGTCAGCTGAATAAGTTTTTTATATCTAGTCTCCCCTCAAAGTTCAAAGTGTGCATTGATATCAGAATATTACCTATAGATCTACTACAGCAACTACAACAAGGAACGGTGTGTATAAGGAATTACGGATTTAAATGGAAGTAAGTTGGAAAACAGGCTATATGTGTTGATTCATTGAATTGTGAAAAATTATCCAATTTAACTAATCTAAAAGTAGCTTGGTTTGTTTAATAGAACTTGAAGAAATGCTGGTCCGAAGTCAACTAGGTATGCTTAAATTCCAAGTTGAGCCTAAATAATTTGTTGATGTTTCAAATGAACCTAGGATAGCTGGTTGCTATTGTTTCAAACTTTCAACCAATGCCTAAGTAGCATAATACCTCTTTATTGCATTACCAAAACTGATTCTATAGAAATTCAAAGCCATGTTGATATTTAAGAGGCCAAAAATGAAGTTGAATAGTCTTAGCTTAGCAGTCTCTGTTGTGGCCAGTATAGTGATCATCTTCGCAATCACCCCCTGTCAACTATCAAGATTCAAGTCATAAGAAGATGGATACCACTTAGTAGTAATGAGTTGCAAGAAAGATTATTTTTGTCTATACAAGCTTCTAAACTTTCTCTTTAATGAACATAACCAACATCTTAAACCTCGTAGAAAACTCAATTCATTCGTGCTATTTGAAAATAAACTAATTAAAACAGAGGGTTACAATCAAAGAATCATAAGCAAGGGGCAATGTTGAATTATTTTTCCACAATAGAAAGTGTTCAATTTGTTCTACTATAGAAGGTTGGTTGAAACATTTTATCAAACAGAAAATAAGCATCATCCATGAGCCGTAACAAACAACAACAAAATCAAAACAGAAAGCAATATACTCCCTCCGTCCCGGAATATAAGCAAAAAAAAAGTTTTAACACTTATTAAGAAACTCTAAATTTTATCAAAACAAACAATTAAGTTTCCCGTATTACCCTTGTTATAATTACTTCTTGTTAATTGAAAAAATTAGCTTTTTAAATGATGAAAGCTAAAAAGTCATATCGAAAGAAGCTAACTACCCAAAAGTTTATTGGGAAACTAAACAATAGTGAATTATGACTAAGGGTGATTTTGTAACTTTAATATTAAAAAAAAGTTGTTTTTTGCTTATATTTTGCAACATAAAAAGAGGTTTTTTTTCCTTATATTACGGGACGGAGGGAGTATTAGAACAATGAGATTACCTTGGGCGAAGACATGGTGATACAAACCGTGGAGAACAGCGATCAAGAGTAAACCGAATCGAGAAGATGATTGAGCACGCCAAATTGAATTAAAGATTTTTAGAGCAAACTAAATCGAAGTAAAATTGCAGAAGCAAAGATGTTGGAATCGATGAATAAGACGCCATGGGAACTCAATGGGAACTCGGTGAAGGAATACATGCGGAGGTAGAAGAAGACAGTGGTGGACGAATGGGACACTAAGTTGAATTGAGACTGTTTTTGAACTTAATCCCCGCGCGCGCAATGAAGCTTTGAAACGCAATCAATCCCCACCCGCAGTTTGAGAGAAATAATAAGAGAAGGAACTCTGAAAAAAATTAAAGAGTTACCAATTGGTCAAATGATAGTGGTGATTGGCGCTAAACTTGTTAGAAAATATTACAGTTAGATCTTCAGCTGACGGTGAGCCTGCGGTTTAGTGAGCCGGATACAAGTAATAAAAAGTATAAAAAAAAAAGGTTAAAAAGAGTTGTCACAAGAGCATACTTACTGTTCAAAGAATATGTTACACTTTTTGAGAAATGTTGCATGTGAGTGTGTTACCTAAAGTAAAAAATGTATTAGAGATATCAGCGAGATAAAATTCATTGAACTCAAGTGATAAATGAGTTTTTTAGAAGATGATCATTCGAGAAAATTTGAGTTTGATTACTGGTAGGAACAATTATTGGCCGAGCTTTACTTATTTCGCAATCGAACTCTGAATTATTGATCCTTTTTTCTAGAATCAAGAGAGTTAACAAACAAAAAAATGAATATAAGCAAAACTAATTTTATTTTATTTTCACAAAATCAACTCTTTTTTGTAGACATAAACAAATAGTGTACTTTAATATTTTTGACAAATTTTAACATAAAGAGACTTATTTCGCAAATAAAGAGATTACAGAACTTAAATAGTCATATTACATCTTTGATTACACATTAACCATGAAATATTATTTGCATCATAAACAAAACTACCCTCTACTTCCTAATTTCTTTAAAAACTCATGATTTTAACATTTAAGCTAACTCTTGCAAAAATGATCATAAAATTGAAAACATGAAGTCAATCTCCAACACTTTCATGCAGTTTGTGCTGCTGCTAAGAATGCATTAAAATCTTCTCTAGCTTTTTTCAAACGAGGACTAATACAAAATGCTGGAGATGCAGGGTATGATGGAGAAGAAGATGATAAAGAAAACCGCACGTGTCGTGGTGACGCATCCGATTTTCTAACACTCCCTCTAGCTGAACCATTTTTCAAAACCCCTTTAATTTCTTTTTCATAACAAAAAGATGCAGCAGAACAATCAACAGGTGAATGTGAATCTACTTCAATAGAAGCATTATATTTCATTAATTCCAATGGAAGATCAAAGTAAGAGTTATTAGAATCTCCATCAATCTCATGAGACATAGCTGCAGAAGCCCAAGAGCCACATTCAAAATTCTCCAATGAAACATTCCTAGACATTGTTGCAGCTACTTTTTCTGTAACTTCTTTTCTTGTTTTAATTGGTTTTATTTTACCAACTAAGTTAGGAAGAAAAAGACAAAGAGCATTGCATTTGAATCCATCATGTGTTGTAGTTGTTGTTTTCATTTGTTTGAAAACATTCTTAGGACTTTGACTTTCCTTAATAACATGTTCTTGTTCTGTTTTTGTGAAAGTACCATAATGCCACTCCCATTTTTCTAACTCTTTTGTACTTAGTTTAGTCAACCATTGATCAAAATCAAATTCCTCCAAAGAAGCACTGTCTCTTCCATCACCACATGATTTGCTCTTCCCAAAATGAGCTTCTTGAAGAAGCTCTTGAAGTGTAGTGGTCACATTAGTAGTATATTCTTGACATTGTTGTTCCGAACTACTGAATTTCGGTTTTTCGACCGAATCAAACCGTGGTGATGAGTTTACTGAATTTGGGAGACTTAGGCTTAAAAATCTTAGCTTTGGAGGTTGTAGTGTTGGAGGGTGCAAAAGGGTAGTAGGGGGTGTAGTGATTATAGTTGGCAACTTTTTAGTTTCTTGGTTATACCCTTTTTTGCTAGGTGAATTTCTCAATGAATGTGGATCAACCATAATCTGTTTTTCATTTTGGAAGCTCTCCATGATTGAGATTTTGAGGTGGAAAGTGAAATTTGGAGTTGTGGAAGGCCAAAGTGTAGGTCACTACTTATAAAGAAGAGACATTTTTTGACTAAATAAAGAAGAGACATGAAATGTAAAATATTTGTGTAATGCCTGCATGATCATTCATATCTTAGTCGTGAGGACCATGTTCTCTGATTAGTATATAGTTTTTTTTTTAATCATGTTTAGTATATAGTTAAATGTATAACTTTTTCCCCTTAGGTATAGTTGACTTTTTGTATTAGATAAGCAAGGACCGGAAAACACTTATGATTATAATAGCTAATGCTACGGTGGACCACCTTCACAAGTGGTCCACCGTGAACAAGTGATATACCGAATATGAATTTTACGAAATTCACTGTTGGATTGAAAGTTTATATCGTATAGATCATCCATAAATTTTACCGGATTATAATTGGTTAATTGTACTTTTTTTATAAAATATAGAGTTATATCAATGAAGGTTAGTCAAGTTGGTAAGGATGGAATTTCTTCATCTCCAACATTTTTGATAGGTGTATTATGTGGGATTTGGATGATCTCCAATTTCTCATTTTTACAACTTAAGTAGCGGAGGGATAAAAATAGAGTGCGCGAGATATTTGTAGGTAGCAGATGAGTAAAAATAAGTCGCACAAGAAATTATGAAAGCATTAAGGATGCAAGTTAATTTAAAAGTCACAACTTCAAGTTGAATATCTCTATTTTGACTATATGGTTGAATAATTATCAACAATTTAAATATCAAAAAGAAGAGTTAGTACTAATTCAATATCTAGATCAATTTCACGATTACGTTACCTGTCCAATCAAAATATAAATTGTATTTTTACCACTAATAAAAAACATTAAATATAAATGATAATTAAATAATTTTACAAAGAATGTGACCTCAAATACCAATATATATAATTTGAATTGAAGACTCCGCTAAAATGTTAATAAATTTTATAGATTTTTTTTTGTTCTTAATCCTTCAGTTCTTAAGAGAATGCTCACTCATAATTCAGAATTCCTTTAAAAAAATACTAAAATTATTCCGGTCAAATTTTTTAACTCATATTCTCCAAATAATTATCCTTAATTAACATCGGTGACAACTTAAGCTAGATAAATTGATCAGTGTCATAGAGCTAATTTATTTGCTTATCAAGAAAATAAATAAAGAAAGAAAACAGAGCTAATTTATTTAAACATTTCTCTAACAAAAATAAAATTGAGCGCACGAGTGAGTTGACGAATTAAGTATTGGAGTAGGTCACATCACAACTCCCAAGTTGAGGTTTATACGTGCTGGGATCAATCAAGGAAAAAATAATCATGTCAAAGGATACATTATATTAATATAATATTTGCTCCATGTACCAAAAAAAATATATACATTTCTATATTTATCGAATAATCAATGTATTTAGTTAATAATATAGATAAAATACGTTAATTATTCAACAAACTTGAAAATGTCAAGTGTCTCTAGTAAAAAGAACATGAAGGAGTATTCAATAATTAAAAATTGAATTTTTTTTATTTTTTTTGAAATATTTGTTATTTGAAATCTTTAATTTCTTTTTTATTCTTACTATAAGTATTCGACTCATTGAACCGCCTAATCTGATTTTGAGGACAGTTTTGTCATCAACTGATTACAGCCCCCTCTCCCGATCGTAGTAGTGGGGATCGAATTGTGATTCTCCCTGTCATGTTCAATGTCAATCACCAGTGAACCAACTAACTATTAGTATTTGAAAGGCTTAAATATGTACATAGTCCTTCCAATTTCACAACATTTTGGTACTAATCCCTGTACTTTTTTTGTTGGGTTTGAGTCCCTGCAATTTCAAAACAGATTGGTTTTGGTCCCTCTATCACTCATTCGTTACAAAAATAGTTAGAACTAAGTGAGTGTCATGTGGCCCAATCAACATAAGCCACGTGGCACTGTAAAAGTCTTACTTTTTTTTACAAATTTAATTTAATATTAATGTTGGGATTATGTCCCTTTTGTATAAAAAAATTAATTTAATATTAACATTTTATTAATAAAATAAATGAAAAAAAAGCATCAAAGATTATTTTTCTATCTTCGTGAAATCACACCTTCATGCTTTAACAATTTGTGTTTTTATTCATGTTTCTTCAACACTAATATGTGTTATTCATCATCATCAACAACAACTAACTTCATCTTTTTCATCAACCCGACAACCACCACCACACCACCACCACATAACATAAATTGAGTCTATGAAATAAATGCAAAGCTAAATGGTTAAAATAGTGAAGAGGACGTCCAAACAAACAACAATTAAACAACCCCTAAAAAAGCCTTATTTATTTAAATTTGCACCCCTTGAAAAGTTGGCTTTGCACCCTGCACCAAGCTCAGCTTCTGTCTAATACCTCTGCACCATGCAAGGCTGCAGTGTTTTCATTTTTTTTACAGCATTTTGTTACGGTAGCTTTTTCACTTATAGTCATTCTTATTCAAATCAAAACAATTCATCCCTATGGACTCACGGCTGTCTACATAGCATTCTATGACTATATTGTGTGCAAATTTCATTATTTAATAAGTTAAATTATATTTTTCATACATTAAGTTAATTTTATATTTTACTTTGGTTCTATAAATTTTCTTTGTTTCATTTTAATCTTTTAAAATACAGACATTAGATAATTTGGTCCATTAAATTTTTTCATTTCATTTTTATTCTTTAAATTATAAATGTGAAACACTTTAACCTTTTAAATTATAAATATCAAGATATTTTGATTTCTAACGGAATGACTAAATTATCTAAAATTTGTAACTCAAAAGATCAAACTATTCGATATTCATAACTTAAGCGACCAAAATATAATAAAAAATGAAAAAAATAAATTTAAGGGACAAATGAAACGAAACAAACTTAAAAGACAAGTTTTGTTTTGAAAATATACATTTTTAAGCGTTTAATACAGTGAATGCGATATTTTTCAAAAAAAACAAAACTATATTTAACTTTTTAAATTGTATCTTAAGGTTGAATAAAAAAAACACTTGTATCTTAATGCAATTTTTTGATTTTATATATATATTATTATTATTTTTAATTGAAGTGAAAAAGTTTACACCCACTGAGCCAGGGTCCTGGATCCGCCACTGGTTGTTGTTGATGAAGATGATGAAGAATAAAATTAGTGTGTAAGAAAGATGAATAACACAATTAATGTTTTAAGAAGATGATATATGCACACAAATGGATGTTTTTGCTAAACTATGGAAGTGGTCCCACCAAGAAGAAGAAGATGATGAAAGTCCTCTTTTGTGCAATTTCTATTTCTTTTTAATTTATTTTATCAGTTATTGATTTTTATTAATAAAATATTAATATTAAATTTTTAAAAAGAAAAAAGTAAGACTTTTACAGTGCCATGTGGCTTGTGTTGATTGGACCACGTGGCACTCTTTAGTTCTAACTATTTTTGTAACAGGTGAGTGAAAGCATGGACCAAAAATAAACTGTTTTGAAATTGCAAGGACACAAACCCAATAAAAAGAACTATAGGGACTAATACCAAAATGTTATGTTGTGAAACTGCAAGGACTGAGTACATATTTAAGCCTATTTGAAATCTTTAATTGATTAGACAAAATAATTTATAAAAGTTAAAATACAAAATTCGTTTCAAATTCACGTCTTCACTCTTCATCGTGTTATTCAACATTATTGTAAATTAAATAAGCATGAATTGATTTTTTTTAATCGGTAAATATATTATAACATTCGACTATTAATATAAGACATACAAATGGTGAGAAAAAGGTACAAAACTGCAAAAAAAAAAAAAAAAAACAGTTGAACAACATCACCAAACTACAAACATCTTTTAAACATAATAGGAGTGAAATATTTTGAACATAATTTAAAATCGTAACTACTTAATTTAAACATAATTTCGATCATGTACATCTATGATTTATTCAGGTATCGAATCATACAAGTAACAGGTCAAACAGATCGGTTGTTACAGGTTAGATTCATTTCATAGGTGTGAAACTTTGATGCTTAATCGTCGCCCTGTTTCTTTATGATAATTGATCATTCCATACACAATATTATTCCATAAAACCCAAGTTGTTAATTCAACGTGACCAGCTACATTATTGTCCTTCGTGCTGCATATATGCATCAACAATTCTTTACACATATGACAGGTTATAATTTACTCAAGGCTTACTACTATCCAAGCGGTTTTACTATTAACACAATCGAATAAAATATGTCAATCACTTTTATAATCATGAAAACATATCGGACAAGCTGTTGGACATTGTACATACCTCTCCCTCAATCGAATTCTAGTAGGTAAACATTCCCTCCATATCCTCCATTATATGTATTTAATTTGCTTTGGGAGTAGCATGAATCTTCCATTATTGTTTCCACCCACCTATAGCTCATCCTCCATTCAAATCAACTATTTAAAAGTACATATATGCATTGATTTCCAAAGACTACGCTAAGCAAAACTATGATTATTAAAGGTGAAATTTTCTAAAGTCCAAACCTCCAAACTATATTAAAGGTGAAATTTTCTCTTTAGGACACGCCATACGATCCCAAGCTAGCCATTGAATTCCTTAATGGTTTGAACCACTGCCCCAACCAAAACGAATCAATCGTGTTTAAATCTCTTTATAGTATATGTGGTGATAAGGAAAATCCTCATATCATACGCCGAAATAGTTTGTAAAACCAATTTAATCATCATTTCTTTGCTAACTTATGATAATGACCGACCCATCAAAGAGTTAATTTGCTTCTAAATTTGGTTCTTTACATATGCAAAAGTTTTCTTACTCCTCCGGCCAACCATTGACGGCAAGCCTAATTAAATAAGTACCGGTGCCCAGTACATGCCACACTCCAATGATTTTAGAGAGATCTTCATGTGTTGTACTACTCAAATTACGGCTAAAAAAATACCTTTGATATGATTTAGACATAAATTATTTTCTGGGTATGACGTGGAAAAGAAGGATTCGTCAAAATAGTTTTTTTTTTTAAAAAGAAAAAAGCTAAATTAGTCCATCCAAATTAGCACCGGAGATAATCGAACATGAGACATTAAGAAAGAGCACACTCTCAAGCACAGTTTTAAAAACCGGACCGGTTAGACCGGTCCGACCGGAAACCCGGGATGACCCGATCAGGCCTGCGGTCAAACCGATGAACCGTATAGCCCGTGCTGAACCGGACTAGTTTTATATTTAAATTAAACATGTCATAAAAATTACCAAATATTGCTGCTGACGCCACACATAAGAAACTACCTTGACTTTTTTTTTTTAAGCAAGAAACTACCTTGACTTACCATTCGGCCAATTTAACATTTGTGATATCCTTGAACAAACATATGTATGTAATTGCGTTTATTTAAAACTGATAAATAAATATAAATAAATATAAAAAATACGTTTATATAATACTCTCTTCGTTTCAAATTAGTTGTTGTTTTAGAAAAAAAAGACAAGAAATTAAAAAAATGTATTTTTGCACTTTATTTTCCTATTATACCCTTATTTTAATTCACTAATAAATTTCTTTTTTTTCACACATTATCTCTTTCGAATAAATTTAATATATTATGTACCAAAAAATTAATATGTTATGTACCCAAAAAAAAATTAAAAAAACTTTAGTTTTTTAAATATATATTAAATTTTTTACGGTTTCAACAACTACACCTAAATATTTGGAATTTATATGAGGGTATAATAGAAAAAATATAACCTTAAATTATCAAAACGACAAGTAATTTGAAACAAATTTTTTTCCTAAAACAATAAGTAATTTGAAACAAATGGAATACCAATTAAATCAATTTTCTTCTTATTTTTCTCCCAACCATCCCAACACATATATATCTAATTCTTTATTTTTTTTACGAAAGCACTTTTATCTATTTCTTTTTCCTTCAAAAAATACATATATTTATTCTTCCTTAAAAAACTACATGATAAAAGATACATTAATTTATTGTACCAAAACAAAATACATTAATTTAATTTTTGTTGTTCTTATTGTGTTTTTTTCCAAATGTATTAGGTTCATTAATTTTTTTTTTAGAATAATTTTTATTAAATAAAATTTAAGTTTTAAATATTTTCTATAAACTAGGTTTGTAGTTATGCGATCCAACCAGTGATCACTGGTCCGACCAGTGAATCAGTTCTTTGACCGGGTCGATCACTGGTCCGGATTTTAAAACATTGCTCTCAGGTCCCAAGCTAATACCTCCATCCAAAATAGATTACTTTATTAATCTTAATTTTTTGACAAAAATTTTATTCATATTAATAAAAAACAGCTATACCATTTTTTGAAACAAAAATAGCTATACCATTAATTATACCTTAGCTGTCTAATTTTTCTTGAATGCTCATAAATAACATCATGAGTTGGAATCATGACATATATTAATTTAGACATTATTATTGATGATGGTAAGTAACTCAGTACATATATTAATTCAATCATTAGTGTAAATATTAGTTCGTAGTTTATTATTGATGATTTCAACTCATTTAGTATACAGGGACGAAGCTAGGAAATTAGCTTACGGGGGACCGAGTTTAAAAATATAAGTTAGGGAAAAAAAAATTGAAAGCATGACATATATAAGAAGTTATAGACCATTTTTTTAAAGTCGAACTTTTTGGTTTTTATTTCTATATGTATTGTAATTTTGGTCTTAATTTATACATTTTGCCATAAAAATTACGACTTTTTACATCATAAAAGGCAAGTTCTAATCTCAAAAAAGTTTTTTTTATTGAATTCATTATTCTGGCAATAAATCACATTTTTAGTACAAGAATACTATTTTTAGTTGGAAAAACATATGCTGGGATCAACTATACACCAAGTATAAAACCAGAGACAAAAATTTGAATAAAAAAAAGGACCATTTTTAAGAGTTTAATAAAATAGAGGGACAAAAGTGAAATTAAACCAATAATATAATACCATAGTAATATAAAAAAAAAGATGAGGGATTCATTGACTCCCGGAGTAAGTCTCCATTGACTTACTCCGCATATGACAATTAATTATATGATATTTTTAGTAGTAAATTAGGGTAGTTTTAATAGCAACTGATACCCAAAAGCAATCAAATACCTGGAAAAGTGAAGTTACTTGGCCCAGAATCAAGAAAAGTGGAAAAAACAGTAAAAAAAGGGCAAAAATGTAATAAACAGCACAATCCATCGTGCATACGATAAGATCCAGCGTGGTGCGATGAGACGACGGTTGAAATTGAAGAAAATCTGCAACAAATCTTTCCTATCGTACCACGATGACTTGTCATCGTGGAACGATGAAAGGCGGTTGAAGAAAACAGAAAATCTGGAGAAGATCTTCCATCGTACCACGATGGGTGCGATGGACGAGCAGAAAAAGCCCAAAACCAGCTGAAAAACTATAAATAGAGCTTTCCTCCTTCACTAATATTCATTCCAAAACATTCAGAGATATTGAATATTCACTCTAGAGTTAGGAGAACTCTAAGGAGGAGGCAAGGATGGTCAAGGAACTCCAAGGCCAATAAGGTTCTTTTCTTTATTGTCTTTGTAATTTATTTTTCCTAGGTTAGGTGGAGTCGATGAACTCCCTTACGAATGTTTGGTTTTGTATAATTTATTTTCTTTATTGTCCGGTTTTTATTCTTTATTTTAATACTGATCACATTAGAATAAACTCTAAGGAAATTAGTGGATATCGGATAGGAAACAAAGCTAATTATCCCGAACGAAGGACGGTGTGCTAAGGTCCAACATGAGACCATTAAATTAAGTATCTGAGGTCTTAGTATAGGATTAAAGCGTAGTTAAGAACGATAAATTATACCTGAAGTTAGAGTTAGGACTAGTTTGAGGCACGCGTGACAACTTGCGACACATTGAGCCTTAAGGATAAGGATACCTAAGTTTAAACGAAAAAGTGGAATCGACTGGGGCGAGAATATTTAAGCAGAGTAAGGCAACCTAAACTAGGCTCTGACCAGTTTGTAATAGAAATAGGGAACGAGTGCTTCTGAACATATTTTATAAGACTAATCCTGATAGAGGGGAACAAGAGAATTAACCACCAAACAGAAGTAAGAGAATGATTCGAAAACACTTAACAACCCGGCGTGGACAAACACGCACCTTTACTTTATTTTTTAGTCATTTACTTTCCTGCAATTTACTTTTACCCGCACAACTATCTCTAAACAACAAAGCGAATGCAAAACTATCTAAATTCCTAAGCGAAACTAGAAATTTTGGCACAATCCCTGTGGGGAACGATAACTTATCACTTTATTACTTGGTTGCGATTCTGTGCACTTGCAGAGCCACCATCATCTGCTTAATAACTCGATATCGACATTATATTTCCTTAATTCAACCATTGAATTCAAAGATCTTATTGAGTAGATCAACTCCACAAATTTTTATAAAAATTCACAAAATTTATGTATTCAGACTATTGAAATTCAAAGGTTTTTAAAAAAATTTGTCGTACGTTCAATTGAAGGTTTTATAAAAAAAAATACTATTTTTGTACCCAAAAAATAGTAATATAAAAAAATATTTGAAAAAATTTAAGGGGGACCACGACCTCTGTTGGTCAGCCTTCTAGCTCTGTCCCTGTCAGTATACATAGAGCTCGTTTGACCTCAGTTTTTTTTAGCTTTTTATTCTCTTTAAAAAGAGAAGTTAGGCTAAACACTTTTTTAATAAAGCTCTTAATTATAAAAAGCAATTTTCTTTTTCAATGTGGAAAATTGATACTTATCTTTTATTTTCAAAATATTTATTTATACGGTTGATTGTCAAAAAAAAAAATTTAAGTTTTTAAATATATATTTTACCTTGGTAAAAAAAAAAAAAACTTTACCAAACAACTTTTAGCTTAAAAATAGCTTTGAAGCTAAAAAAACAACAACCACCAAACAAGTTTAGTTTGTTTTTCTAGAAAGCTATTATTTTCACTTTTAGCTTTCAGATAGCTTATAAGACCTAAAAAAGTCAGGTCAAACAGACCCATAGAGTATTAATTTAAGTTACACAATTTAGGCATTAGCCCTCATCTGAATAACAAAAAATTAAAAAAATTACACCGCTTAATTTTATAATAATAAACTTTGACAATTTAAATAAACTAATGATCTCACAACCTCGGCCGATCTCGACCATGTTCAGCCACTTTTAATTTTTTTTAAAAAGATTAAAAAAATTACACAGCTTAATTTTATAATAATAAACTTTGACAATTTAAATAAACTAATGATCTTACAACCTCGGCCGATCTCGACCATGTTCAACCGCTTTTACCTATTATTTGTCACATATAGACGTGACAATCCAAATAAACCTGCCGATGCATCAAACTTATAAATTTAGTTAATATGTGATGTAGGAGGGTTTTTTTAGTAATTTATTATTTTAGATAGATTTAGTTTTATTATATTTTAGGTAGATTTCTTATTTTTATATTTCACCTAGATTAGTTATTTTTATATTTTAGGTAGATTTGTTATTTTTATTTAGTTAGGTTTGTTATTTTCTTTTACAATCTTTTAGGAGATTTGTTATTTTTATTTTTCACTCCTATTTAAGATAAACTATTGTAGCCTTGAAGGCAACTTTTTGATTTAATAAAATTCAGAGATTTCTCATAAGTTTGGTGGATTCATCACGTTAGGAAAAGAACAGGAGAAACCTGCTCTGATACCAACTGACGCAGTATGGAAGCATGAAGGAAAAACAAGCGATAATCCTATAATAAAACACAGGTTCACAAGCGACAAACCTGTCGAATAAGGCTCTGGAATCCACCAGATTTCCGAAATCCACCAGACTTCCAGAATCCACCAGAAGGAGTAATTTGGAATCCACCAAATTTGAGAAAAATATCTATTTTTATTCAATCAAAAGGTTGCCTTCAAGGCTACAATAGTTTAGCTTAAATAGGAGTGGAAAATAAAAATAACAAATCTCCTAAAAGATTGTAAAAGAAAATAACAAACTTAACTAAATAAAAATAACAAATCTACCTAAAATATAAAAATAACTAATCTAAGTGAAATATAAAAATAAGAAATCTACCTAAAATATAATAAAACTAAATCTATCTAAAATAATAAATTACTAAAAAAACTCTCCTACATCAATATGAATTCCATCGATTCAAATATTTTCACTTATCCCTATAACCAATAGAGGACGAACCGTCCAATTAAGATTAGACAATAAAACCATGTGAACTCTTGAATATTCCCAAATTTTCCTATTACATGAAATTCGGATCTGAAAATTAAACATTTGTTTTTGTTTTTTCTTTTTAAAGGATAATACTTTGTGAAGCAAAAGGAAAATACTTTTTTTAAAGTGAAATACTAAAATTTAATTAATATAAAAATCATATCTTTTTTTTTTGACTAAATAAAAATCATAACTTGGTACTACATGACATAGCCTCATGAATATCCATGATAAAGTTTTTTTTTTTTTCATAATCAAATCTCTCTCTCTCTCTCTCTCTCTCTCTCTCTCTCTCTCTCTCCATTTTGTAACTCTCTTCCATGGAAGCAAGATCACAAACCCCACCACTTGATCATCATCAATCATCTCTCACCATGAACCCTACCAACAATGATGACACAATTGACATTGAATCCATTCATGATCATCAAGAAGAAACTCAACAACAACAACATCAAAATCAACCATCATCAATCAACACCAACAAAAACTACCTGCATGCAAATGATCAAAAATCAGTCACAAACAAAAGGTACATGCCCCTTTTGATAATCAACTATCTCTTACTCTTTGTTGGTTCAATCTCATCAAGTTTACTCTCAAAATATTATTTCATCCACAAAGGTTCAAGCAAATGGGTTTCAACTTGGGTTCAATGTGCTGGTTTTCCTCTCTTAATCATCCCAATTTTTCTCCCTAATCTTCTTAATCTCACTAAAAGAATACCCTTTTCAGATTTCACATTAAAAATGTTAACTTTATCATTTTTTGTTGGAATCATGTTAGGGTTTAACAATCTTTTAATCTCATGGGGTGTTGCATATCTACCTGTTTCAACCTCAGCACTTTTATTATCCTCACAGCTTGTTTTCAATCTCATTCTCTCAGCCATCATAGTGAAACAAAAAATCACTTTTTCAAATCTCAATTGTGTTATTCTTCTCACTTTGAGTTCAATCATTCTTGCATTGAATTCTAGTAGTGAGAGACCAAAAGGGTTAACAAAAAAAGAATACTTTATTGGATTCTTTTGCACCATTAGTGCAGGGTTGTTATTTGCACTTTATTTGCCAGTGGTTGAAAAGATTTATAAAAAAGTTTATTGTTATGAAATGGTGATGGAAATGCAGCTTATAATGGAGATTGCAGCGACGGTTTTAGCGTCGATAGGTATGGCGTGGGACGGAGGATTTAAAGAAATGAAGAGAGAAAGTGAGGAGGTTTTTGATAAGGGAAGTAGGGTTTATTGGGTGACGGTTATGTCGAATGTGGTGACGTGGCAATTTTGTTTCATGGGAACTGCTGGGATGGTGTTTTTGACATCTTCATTAACTGGTGGGATTTGTATGACAGCTTTGTTGTCTATGAATGTGTTGGGTGGTGTTTTGGTTTATAGAGATGATTTTGGTGGTTTGAAAGCTGTTTCAACTGTTTTATGTATGTGGGGATTTAGTTCTTATGTTTATGGTATGTATGTTAAGATGTTGGAAGAGAAAGGGAAGAAGGTGAAGGAGAGCAATGATTCATCATCCATGGAGTTGATTAGTATGAGGAGGAGTGGAGGTGCAACTATGGTTCAATAATAGGCTGATGGATTTCCTGCAGTAAACTACAGCACGCAGTAATTGATCAGAGTCATTCGATATTAAATTGGCGGCCGATATTGCATTGTAGTAAAAAACTAAATCTTTAATTTAAACCGTCTAATTTAATATTAATGACTGAGATTTAGTACAACGTGTAATATTACTGCAGAAAATCTAGATCTGAATAATAGTATTTCTTAGGTGAGTACGTAGTGATGAGTATGTATATGACATATGGTTATAGTCAATTAAAAAGTTTAAGATGTATGTGATATATCAAAGTTTATATTGAACATATATTTGTAGTAACTTAAACTTTTGATTGTAATGAATAAAATTGTACTCATCAATGTGAATTTAAGAATGGTTAATTAGATAAAAAATAATTGATGGTACATAAGAATTCAGTTCAGTTCTTACAAGAATTTGAGTTCGAATTCTGCTTTCAATGTGATCTCATTGATACGTAATACATTAATTGTTTGAATACTACCAACATGTTGCGACACATGAGACAATTGAATCTTTTAAATATGCGGTTGTGAGTTCAATTTCTAATCTATTCAGTTTAGAAACATTTATGTCAATTCTTTAATTGAATCTTCGTGTTAATTGAATCTTCAATATGAGGTTGAGAGATACTTTGGACAAACAAAAAAATCATTTGAATCCTTGTTTTCAAAATTCAAATATTTGCCTAGCTACTTGCGCATTTATATAAACTTTAAGAGTGTTGCTATTTATTCAATGAACATGTCTTAGTAAAATTAAGTTAAGCCAACAATTGTAGATTCATAATATCCTTTTTGCTTATCTGTCTCAAACAAATTAAATTGATCTTAATAGACGTAAATATGTGCATTGTGTAGCCACAAATTGTTGTTCATCTCTATGAAATAATTATTTAATCAAATAGGATTAAAATCAATAATGTCAAACAGTCTAATATGTACCGTGACCTTTTTTATCACAAGAAATCCGTTCCTAAAGTTTACTTGAATCTTAAATAGAATCACGTATGATATGTGCTGGTGCTTACAATCCACCAATCCACATTAGTGTTAGTTTTTTCATTAAAAGAAAAGGTGTTTACAGTCTTGGTTAAATTAGAAAGAGTCGTGTCATCTCATCTACGCGCAATTGGTTTTTTTTTTTTTATAGTAATTTTTTTATAGTAAATTTTTAAAAAACATTATATCTCTTTATTTATTTTATTTTTTGACTAAATTAATTTTTTTACTAAAACTAGTAAAGACTCATAAGTTTTGATTTTGTCCTTCCATATTTTTAACTTTTCTTTGTTATTTTTACCTTTTTCATCAATAATTGTTGTACATATACATTTGATCAACACACTGATTTTACTTTCTCGTGTTAATTTCTTAAAATATTATATGCTGATAATTTTTTTATGCCGATATACTTATATAATAAAATTTTACTTAAAAGAATTTTGTTGAAAAATTGAAAAGTTTTTTTTAAAAGAAATAATAATTGGACGTGTTTTAGTACACCTCCTTGGAATCTTTTATTTTTGCTCACAACAAAAGTAGGTAATGGGTGAAACTTTTTCTAAAAGAGTTCACATAATGCATGTGTCATTTGGTTATTTAATTTCCTAATACCACTAATAAACATATTTGATAATGTGGCTTAGTGTTAGACTAGAGATTAATTAGGTGAGTTGAGTTAAAAAAGTAAGTGAAAATTTTCAAAATCACGATTAAAAAAGAGTGTATGAAAGAGACCCTAAGGTAAATGATTCAAAGTACATATAAACTAAAGTGAAGATGTACTTATGACTTATGAGTTTGTCATTTTCCCCACCTTTCGATTTTGTCATTTCTCACACACCTTCTACGTAAGCCATTCAATTTAGGTTTGACAACTTGATAAGAACAGATTCATATGCTATTGTCGTGTCACTTATTTAGGTTCGAGAGATTAATTATGTAAATATGAAGTTCCTAATTAATTAAATTCATTTTTCTGCTTCGGGCTAGATATTTTTATAGGGGTTTTCTAACTTAAAGGGGGTGTATTGGATTGGGATTTTATGAGACAATTTTGGCAAAAAAAAGTCTTGACGATTTTATGAGATTTTGTTGGACTATATTGATTTTGTGAGATTTTAAAGACTTTTTTACAGAGACTTTTTTACAATCAAGATTTTTAACACATGATTTAAATGGATTTTGAGAGATTTTTTTCAAAAAACTTTTTACAATCAAGATTTCATAATACTTTATATATTAAGAAACTTTTGTATATTAGGCAAATTTTAAAAGAATCAATAAATTTTAATAAAAGAAATTATATTTTTTTGGGAATCCAAATTTTTAAACATAAAAAAAGCCTTACATTTTTTTCACGTATATGTTTCTAATCACAAATAAAAACCATTATCACCTTTGATGGGAAAAGAAGCAGATGAAGGTAACGAAAAAAAATTTGCCGTAAAAAGTTGTATTGAATCAAAAGTTTGTAAAAAAGATGTAGAATTTGTTAAAATATTTTTTTGCAAAAAAACATATTTGATAGAAGAAGAAGAAGAAGAAGAAGAAGAAGAAGAAGAACTGATATAATGATGATGAAAGTAAAAAATCTTGGAGAGTTTGAAAAAGTCTCAAGTCTTTTGGTGAGATTCTTGAACAAGTGAACAAAGAAAAGAAGAAGGAGTGCAGTGATGATGAACTATGAAAAAATAAAGAAAAAAAAATTTGATACAGTGATGATGAAAATAAAAAGTCTTGGAGATTTCAAAAAAGTCTCAAGGCTTTTGGTGAGATTGTTGAAAAAGTCTATCAAGTGTATTTTCAACTAAAAAGTCTCTCAAAATCCATTCCATAGAAGAATCCATCAAAATCGGTAGACTTTTGAATACCAGTAGACATTTTAAAAGTAGTACCAAATCTCAATTGAATACCAACGGATTTTATTGCCCTGAAAAAAAAATCATGTTTGTCTTAATTGAATACCACAAGATTTATTTAACTTTTGTAAAAGTCTTGATTGAATACCTCAAGATTTTTTTGTCATAAAAAAGTCTTTTAAAATCCCATGAAATCTCAATCCAATACACCCTCCTTAGACCCTAGTTAGGTCTAAGTTAGCAAGGTGCACCTTTTCAATTGGACCAAAATACCCATTCTTTTAATTTTTGAAAGAATAGAGCAACAGGGGCATTTCTGTAATTTTCCCCAACAATACACGCGCCCCCACCTTCTTTTCCCAAAATACCCATTAATAGACGCGGATCCAGTGTACCGAAGGACAATGGTTACAGACCGATGATTTCCATCAGACAGCCAAGATCTGATCTCATCAAGACTGTCTGATCAATCAGACAGTCCAGATCATCCTGATCCATCAGATTCCAGCGCCTGCGCCACACTGGATTACAACCTGGAGAGAGAAAAATTTGCTTTTTAAAAGTAGGACACGTGTCACACAATGGTTGGCTGGGCGTGATTTTTGTTCATTTAATACTTTGAACTCAATTATTTCGTTGTAAATTAATTTTTTATTTTTTTTTTATACCAAATTCATAATTTTTTTTTGTCTACAAATAGAGACTTGGTTCGTTTGATTTGGACACCGAAAAAAAAACGCAATTTTTCACTACCTTAATCTCATTTTTTGTCTACTAAATACGTTACTTGTGTGTTGTAATTTAACACGCACCACTCAACCAACTCACTGAAACCATTATACCAGGAAAATAGTAGATAATATTCTGGAACTTTTGGTATATTTTATGAAAGTTTTGGAGACCTGAAACTATTTTTAGTTAATTAAATGAGATAAAACGGTAATTAAAAACTAATGTTTGCTTCTGAAACCATTTTACTGGTAGAATGGTTGCACATAGTTGTATTCTGAAACCATTTTACTGGTAGAATGGTTTCAATGAGTAATTTATTAATTGTGTTTGCTTCTGAAACCATTTATCTGGTACAATGGTTTCAGAGAGTTGTAATCTGAAACCATTTTGCTGGTAGAATGGTTTCAGTAAGTTGATTATTAGTTATTTGCTTCTGAAACCATTTAGCTTGTAGAATGGTTGCACATAGTTGTATTCTGAAACCATTTTACTGGTAGAATGGTTTCAGTGAGTAATTTATTAATTGTGTTTGCTTCTGAAACCATTTATCTGGTACAATGGTTTCAGAGAGTTGTAATCTGAAACCATTTTGCTGGTAGAATGGTTTCAGTAAGTTGATTATTAGTTATTTGCTTCTGAAACCATTTAGCTTGTAGAATGGTTTCAGAGATTTGTACTCTGAAATCATTTTCCTGGTAGAATGGTTTCAGTGAGTTGATGTAAGGTAGTGAAAAATGAGATTAAGGTAGTGAAAAATTGGGTTTTTTTTTTCTGTGTCCAAATCAAACGAACCAAGTCTCTATTTGTAGAGAAAAAAAAATTATGAATTTTGGTATAAAAAATAAAAAATTAATTTACGACGAAATAATCGAGTTTAAAGTATTAAATGGAAAAAAATTAACGCAGCCAATAATAGCGTGACACATGGCCTGCCTTTTCAAAAAGTTTTCTCTCTCCGCGTCATCCTTCCACCCACGCGCGCCTGTCGGCACGTGTGATGCACGCGCGCGGATTTTGTGCAATCACACGCTGCCACGCGTCCTGGGGGGGGGGGGGGGGAAAGAAGTTGGGGGCGCGTGTATTGTTGGGTAAAATTACAGAAATGCCCCTGTTGCTCTATTCTTTCAAAAATTAAAAAAATGGGTATTTTTGTCCAACTAAAAAGGTGCACCTTGCTAACTTAGACCCAACTGGGTCTAAGTTAGCAGCCCCCATTTTTATATATATAAACCAAATTAAATTATAAAGAGTATTCAATTCATACACATTAGACGAGGTGAAAACTATTACATCAATCAATAAAACTGTACAAAAAATTACAACCAAATCGACCTATGAACTAAGTTGATGAAGATCTGAGTCAATACCACGACAGACTCTACCGGTTCTAACAAAATGAAATTCTGGTACACAGTAGACAAGTGTTGTCCACGATGTGCAGACACTTGTCGCAACACTTGTCTTAGCAGTAAGAACAATAAAACAGAGCATGAAAAACATATACTGAAAAGCATAAACGACACACATAATTGTTAACCCAGTTCAGCCTAACAGCCTAATCTGGGGGATACCAATCCAGGAGGAAATTCACTATCAGCAGTATTAATTCAGAGCTAAACTCCCCCGTTTACAACTCCTCACTTAATCCCTACCCAATGCAACTTCTACCTAGGAACTCGTAGATATGAGACCCCGTCTCACTCCCCTCAACCTTACAACCAGTAAGGATTTCAATAACAACAGAATGGAGACACTCTCCTTGACAAAGATGAAGACACACTTCAATAACATCACCACCTAGCCAACGACTAAGTTCACAATTTGGAGTTGCTTAAAAGCTTCCTCCAATTACAATACTCAACTCATTACCTATAGGTTTCTGAGTGAGGACATAGTGACCATCTCACAACCCGAGTGGTTCACTTTACACCAACTCTCCTAGAGAGTGGCTTAAAGACACGAAACCCTTAAAAGACTACATCTTTGATATTCTATTTTAGCATCAAGTTTCGGTGTATAATAAGGGTTAGCAGCACCCTTTAAATAGCAAAGCCTCGTGGGCTTTTCACAATGATCCAGCTCCAAGAAATCTTCTAGATGCAAAATATATATTTTTACCAAATCTTTCTTTGCATCAAATATTCCTCCCATTAATATATTTGTTGTAAATATATTTTAAAATTAAATCTTCTAATCTTCTTGAAGCACAAAGATTTATTTGAAATAAATCTTTTATATTTTCTGCAGCAATCTTCACAAGATATATTTTTGAAAATAATAGTTCTATTTTTGAAACACAAAAATATATTTTCCAAAAATATAATTCCTTTAGAAAATATAACTAGGGTTTCGGCTGCCTCCTGAAACACATTAAACATGTGCGCCTTCCTCTGTAAGAAACCTTGAAACAATTCTTCAATCAAATCTTCAAAAGATTGAGTAGAAATTAAAACCGCTAGCTGGCGCGAACAGATACACAGACATACAAGTGTTGTGACATCTGTCGCAACACTTGGCGTAAGCACATATGTCTCAACACTTGGCTAAAAGATGTTTTTGCAAAATGTAGCCAACATACAAAAACCCAACAATCTCCCCCTTTGGCAAATTTTGGCTAAAACAATATTAGACCAGTATATAGAGAGATACAGTATTACCTTTCCTTCGAGTCAACATGATCACACAACTAGGAAAGAAAGTAACACATAGTAAGACTACTTCCAAGAGAGGTAAGTAGCATCAGAGGCATGCAATAGCAGGAATAAACACATATAGCCTCACAGAGTAGATAGAGAGAAATAAACTCTCATAGTGGATTCAAAGATAGGAGAAATAAACTCCTATAATCAGAGTACATCCATTCAACAAAAGATCACCAGGGAAAAATAAATTCCCACAAACATAGAACTAGGAAAAATAAATTCTCAGCCACCAGAGAATAAAGCCAAGATGTCTCAGCATCTGGCATCACACTTGTCACTTATTCATACTACCACTCCCCCTGAATTTGTGCATGACAGAGCACAAGCATACAATGTAATCAACCATAGGAACTACAACATCCTTGTAATAGCAGAAGCATTCAATCAGAGTGATCAACGCTTAATGGTTGTTGTAGACACACATGTGTGCATTCATAAATAAGCATGTACAAGTTACCCATATTTCTATGAATGTAACTAACTAAGTCACCCATATTGCTATGAATGTGACCCAAATCACCCATATTTCTATGACTGTGATCCTAAGCATAAAAGTCATCCATATTTCTATGATTATGACTAAGCACGATGAATCATCCATATTTCTATGACTATGATTATGATCATGCCCTATGCTACAAATTTAAATGCTTTTTGGAATTCTTGCAACACATCACACAGAGTTGAAGGTAACATTTACTCCACTCAGACATAGGCCTAGAAGATTAACACATCGCAGAAAGAACCGCAACAACATACACACCAGATGTCAGCACATCTGTCCACACATCACGCAGATAGATCTTACATATCACAGATCACTACTCCCCCTTTTTAGCCACAAATTCTGACAAATAAAGTCAGTGTGCATTAAACAACAGAACAAAGGCATAGAGGTACCATAGCAGTATCAGAAGTGCAAGTTACATAACAGAGAGAACTAAACTCTCACAAAAGAACCACATAGGGAGAAATAAACTCCCACATACTGAGAAAGATAAATTCTCACACATCAGATCAGGATGTCTAGACATCAGGCATGACATCACACATCAAGAACATAGCACTCCCACAACCATCAAGCACGTTATCAGAGCATAAGCTACACACTACTACTCCTCCTGGATAGCATTACTCCCCCTCAACACATGCATATATATAACTCACACTCCCCCTCAATACGAGCATAGAAGCATAAGAACAACAACTTCACCAAATGTGAGAACATCTGTCCACACACTTGTCACACACACACTACTCCTTCTTTTTAGTCATAATTTTGACAAACATCATACATATCAGAACATAGAGTAGCAGACAGACGCTTCAGAGTGCACACAATACAGACCATAGGCACGCACAGGTGCTAGAAATCCAGGGCCTTGCCCACAAAATATACGGAGAACATGCAAGCTTTCATCCACAATACCATAACCAAACTCCAGCAATATAGCATGAAGATCATAAGTCACAAGGCATAAACTTATACTATCTTCATCACATCAACCACATAGTGCACAAAGCTACTAAAACCCAAATATAACACCATGGGATACATAGTTCATCATATATAAATCAGAAATGGAGGAACCATATCAAATCCACCACATCAAACTCCATAGTCAACACTCATAAAGTAGACATTTTCCCCTTGTTTCCACAACATGACATGAGCATGAGAAACCATTATTCAAAAATCCAGCTTCTCGTAGCATTATCTCCTTTAAAACACAAATTTCTATTTCTAGACATTTTCTTCAAAATGAATGAAACATTCTCTAAGAGGACAGAAGAGATGTCAACTTTCTTCCTGTCAAGTGACATGATGCCCAAAACATCATCCTCAATATTTGGCTCATAGTCAACCACATTCTGGCATTTTGGTGACAGGTGTTGTACACAATGTTGGAACACTTGAGATAACACGATGTTGAGACAGATGTCACAACATCTCGTACCAGAACAGACAAGTTATTCAACACAGATGAATATTATTCAGTTTCAATCTCAAGAGACATATACCAAAAGCATCTTCAACAATAGATATGTTGTCATCACATAAGAACATCAAACTAGAGGTTTCAGAAACAGGTCTGAAACAATCACTTACCATAGTAGTAATCATCTTTGATCATCACATATCTGAGCATTATCGCATTTGATCATAACACATCTGAACATATATAATACTTCTCAGCAAAATGCACATCCAAACAATCGTACCTTGCTAGTTCTCTTTTAGTCACACTTTGAGCAACAACTTTGGTCAAATGGAAGATCATCAAGATCAGTTTCTTCTACCACATTCAAAAACTCAATAATATAAGCATCAGTTTGGGGGATTGCAAAACAGGTTTCAACAACACTAACGGGTTGGTCCAGGATGTTTCAACATCCGATATGACATTAGACTTATGTTAGGTTCCTTTGGGGGACTCAACGACAACTTTAGTGAGGGATGACAAAGTGTCAGAACCAACAACCTTGGAAGATGACATATGCACAATTTCAACAACAATGTCATCAACAACAACAACATTCATACTAGATTGACAGTTTGAGAGGTACATCTGACAGATGTTCCAACACTACCCACAACATTTGAACTGACAAAACCTTTAACATGAGTAACAACATTTGATTCGACATTAGGGGTTTTGATAGGTTCAAAATACAAACATGTCATAGTATGAGATTTATTGACAACAACAAAAGGATCACCATTCCTACCATCACTTTTGAGATTCATCTTTTCGTCTTTGTTCTCTATTAGCCAAGATGTAGCATTTACTCCCAAAGACATAGAAATAATTAACATTTGGTTTTCTCCCCTTCCAAAGCTCAGAGAGGATAGATGAGAACTCATGACTAATTCCTTCAGAGGAGCAGAAGTTAGAGAATTTAGCATTTTCAAATTCCTTCCGATGGTCACTTCTGATCCTGACAATTACACCCTCATTCTCTCTTTGGAGGCGTTGACAAAGGTCTTTGAAGACATTAAAATAAAATTTACCCAAGTAAATCTGGAGGAATCATCAACAACTACAAAGACATACTTCTTTCGACCAAGGTTGTCAACTTGGATAGGTCTCATCAAATCAGCAATCATCTATTTTCTGGTCATGAACCCAGAACTTTTCGTGCCAGATGTTGCAACATTATGTGAGACATTTGTCCCTTCAACTAGTCTATAGTGCAATGTGAGAGGAGATTCCCTCGTACAGACAACATCAGAGCTGATCAAAATACTTGGATGCTGAACAAGAATAATACTACAAAGCACAGTGGGAAATGTTGTTGGCATCTTCACAGCCAAAGACTTAGCATGCTCAGCTTCAGGTTCTCCACTCCTGCCTAAAAACCTATTAATCACAGCAGGTGAAAATTCAACACATCAACCCATGTAAAAAAAAACCTTCATGAATTCTTTACTCAAAGGATCATCACAGTCTTCAGTTTCTTGAGAGCTCTACTAGACTCATTTAAGTCAGTTATCATTTGCTGCCTAGTGAGAGCACCAGCTTTTGCTGGACAGATGTACCAACACCTGCTGCAACATTTGTCCCTGCAAGCAGCCTTTGCTCAATATTCAGCTTTCCTTTTCTTTTACAAGGGACATCAGTGTCCACAAGAATATTTGGATGTTGGTCAAGAACAATACCACACAGTAAAGTAGGAAATGCTATGGGTAGTTGTAGAGCAAAAGATTTAGCATGTTCTAAAGTGGCATAAAAGACATAAGCACCATAATCAAACCTGGCCTTAGTTCCAATAACATAAATGAACCTAGCCAATTCTTTGGCTACATTACTGGAATGAGTGGTAGGAACCCAATTAACAGCAGCAAATTGTTCTACAAATTTCATTATCTGTGACTTCCAGCTCAGCTACTTCCTCATCACTTCTTCCAAAAAATTTGTTAATTATGGAGGGAGAGAGATGAACACACTTGCCTTTCACACAAACCTGCCTATACTCAGGGTTTTTAGGATCATCACAATTGTCACCAATATTCACTACAAATACCCTTACCAGCTTATCAAAACAGTCACCTAGATCAGACACTGTTCTCATCAGACCTTCATTCCTTTCATACTTCTTTTGAATGTGTCACCAAATGTAGCTACACTTGTCTCCCTTTCAAAGTCTGATTTACTATAAGGGGGTTCTTTCTTTTCAGACTCTTTTTCTTCTCCCCAATAACAGATACATTATTACTCTTTGTCCTTGGTGGACCATAAAAAGGTTTCTTCCTAACAAATCTTGTCACCTTTCATGATTTAGATTTCTGGACAAGTGTATTGACAGTTGTCACATTTTTACCAGCCCTACTTCTGATTCTTCCTACAACATTAGCACTAGGTGTCTTATCTAGTGACTTGTTACCAGCCACTATGTCATTCACAATGACAACATCAGGATCATCACCCACACTTTTGTCAACAGAAGGTTCTTTATCAGCAAACAAAGACCTAATACTCTCATCAGATTTAGAATAACCCATAACATTATTACCAGAGTTATTATCAGTCCTTACAACTACTGGAATTCTTTCTTGCTCAGTAGTATCCACCTGGTCAGGATTATCTTGATCATTCTTGCCTATACCAGTATCAGGTGCCACAAATGTATAAACATCTGGCACAACATTAGTCTCAAGAACAGTTTCCTTGATATACTCATCAATACAGTAACTATTGACCTTAGTAGAAGCATCAACAACAGAATTAACATTTGCCGAAGAATTTAAATCATATTTCCCTTGATTAGCGTGCACCAGACAATGGAGAGAGAGATACAAGACATACCTTCTTTCACTTCAACAAAAACATACACTAGAGGCATGCAGCAGCGTAATTGGGTTCACCGAGCCCACATAGCACATTGACAGACAGATATAAATTCTCACAAAAGAACATATTAGATCGGGATGACTAGATTCATAGCATAACACATCCACAAACATCACGACAAAGACTAGCACTCTACTAATCAGAGCATGAGCTGCAAGATCACCAACAGGCTAACTATCCTCAAGATTTTTAGACACAATCTTCATACTCTCATCAGATTGAGAGTTTACAACACAGTGATCAGCAGAATTATTACCAGTCATAATTACTTTTGTAGTATTCTCTTTCTTAGTAGTATTCATCTGGTAAGAAATATCTGAAACATTATGATCTATTATAGTTTCAGGTGCTGCAGATGTATCAAAATATGTGGCAGTTGCAGGTGCCACAAATGTACCTACACTTGGTACAACATTTGTCTCAGGGATAGTTTCCTTGAGAGTTTCACCAACACAATCACTTGTGGCCTTAGTGGAAGCACCAAAGTCACAATTAACAACAGCAGGGGGACACAAGAGGATCAACCATCAGTAGTTGATTAACCTTCAATACCAGATCATCCACACATGTTTGAACAACACTCTAACCCTTTTACTTAACAAGGACACATCTTGATCACTGTCCTTGCAGAACCACACTCTGTATCATGACCTTTTGAATAGGCAAGATGTCATGCTTAATAGGTGTGAAGTCACTCACAAACTCCAAAACTTCTTAGTTTGCTTAAAAGCTTGACTAAGATTCTGATTATCAGCCCTTTTCTCGAGTGACTTGCAGTAGATAACCAAAGACAATTATCAGACCTCAGTATCTGACAATATTTTGCTGCCCTTACATCCACTACTAGTGGAATCAATAGTCATGCATTGCTAGAGCATACTATTAAAGAAAGATCAGAACCTCCTCATTCTGATTCACATAGGCAGATAAGCTTCTTCTGACAATACAACTTGAACACTCCTATGCATAATTCCAAGCACCTTACATGCCCAACTGTCATCCAACACGATTCTGCATAATCTGCAGGTCAGATGTACCAACATCTGGGAGCACATCAGTCCCCTTCTCAGGTACCATAATAAGAGATCCTTTATCAAGCTTACACAGGAAAAGCAAAACACACATCTGCACTACCACTTACTTGGATCAGAAATAAACTCACCCAAGAAGTCAACCATAAGTTTCTAGTGTCAAAATAAATCCAACAAGATTCTGCATACTGCTGGTCAGATGTAGCAACATCTGGGAGGACATCAGTCCCCTTCTCAAGAAACACACCAAGAGATCCTTTATCAAAGCCACTGGAGGTTGGCTTTTAGGGTTAGAAGCAAAAATAAATTGCTCACAACTTCCTTCAGATCTCTCTTCAACAAACTCATATATGAGTGCCTTTATGAGTGGACTTGAGATCACCCTCAAGTATCGTTGGCAACTCCAAAAAGTTAGTTGAACCTCTTCAGAGGAGAACAGAGTGTTGCACACTCAAAACCACCAGGAGTTTTCCATCATATATATATGCAGCGGAATTCAAAGCAGAAAAAAAAAACTCCTCAACAAACTTCAGGCACACCATAATGACCTTTGCACAAATTCCACACTCCAGGTGCAACAGGTTAACATAGGTTTGAAAATAAATCAAACCATACAGAAGCTCAAACATCAAAGCTATACACCATGCCATAAATAGTCCATCCTCCACTTCTAGGGACCATTCAAACAAATATGAACTTCTTCAAGTCCAAACAACTTTTCAGTATTCCTTACTTGTTCATAACCAGAAAGTATCTTCCCTAGGATCTCACCCAGATACAGAACAGGATGCCCGCTCTGATACCAATTGAAATTTTGGTACACAGTAGACAAGTGTTGTCCACGATGTGCAGACACTTGTCGCAACACTTGTCTTAGCAGTAAGAACAATAAAACAGAGCATGAAAAACATATACTGAAAAGCATAAACGACACACATAATTGTTAACCCAGTTCAGCCTAACAGCCTAATCTGGGGGATACCAATCCAGGAGGAAATTCACTATCAGCAGTATTAATTCAGAGCTAAACTCCCCCGTTTACAACTCCTCACTTAATCCCTACCCAATGCAACTTCTACCTAGGAACTCCTAGATATGAGACCCCGTCTCACTCCCCTCAACCTTACAACCAGTAAGGATTTCAATAACAACAGAATGGAGACACTCTCCTTGACAAAGATGAAGACACACTTCAATAACATCACCACCTAGCCAACGACTAAGTTCACAATTTGGAGTTGCTTAAAAGCTTCCTCCAATTACAATACTCAACTCATTACCTATAGGTTTCTGAGTGAGGACATAGTGACCATCTCACAACCCGAGTGGTTCACTTTACACCAACTCTCCTAGAGAGTGGCTTAAAGACACGAAACCCTTAAAAGACTACATCTTTGATATTCTATTTTAGCATCAAGTTTCGGTGTATAATAAGGGTTAGCAGCACCCTTTAAATAGCAAAGCCTCGTGGGCTTTTCACAATGATCCAGCTCCAAGAAATCTTCTAGATGCAAAATATATATTTTTACCAAATCTTTCTTTGCATCAAATATTCCTCCCATTAATATATTTGTTGTAAATATATTTTAAAATTAAATCTTCTAATCTTCTTGAAGCACAAAGATTTATTTGAAATAAATCTTTTATATTTTCTGCAGCAATCTTCACAAGATATATTTTTGAAAATAATAGTTCTATTTTTGAAACACAAAAATATATTTTCCAAAAATATAATTCCTTTAGAAAATATAACTAGGGTTTCGGCTGCCTCCTGAAACACATTAAACATGTGCGCCTTCCTCTGTAAGAAACCTTGAAACAATTCTTCAATCAAATCTTCAAAAGATTGAGTAGAAATTAAAACCGCTAGCTGGCGCGAACAGATACACAGACATACAAGTGTTGTTACATCTGTCGCAACACTTGGCGTAAGCACATATGTCTCAACACTTGGCTAAAAGATGTTTTTGCAAAATGTAGCCAACATACAAAAACCCAACACAAAAGACAAAGTATATACATTATTCATAAAAGAAACATAGGAGCCGGACATTTTACCTAGAACATTATTTTATGAGCTTAACGAGCCAGATAGCTAAAAAATGTAACTTGGTCTATAAAAATTCCTTAAGATATCCGTACACGTGATTTAATTACAGTCGGTCAAAAATCCATTTGGGTTGGTGCATTGGTATTGGCTTGGGACCTGAGAGTGTGCTCCTCTTGAGGTCTGAGATTCGATTCTCTCTAGCGCCAATTTAGCTTCTTCAAAAATATTATAATCGGTCAATTCAAATATTTTGTTCACCTCGTGTATAAAAAAGGATAGCGCAAATACTTACTTGCAAACAACAAAAATTTGGGCGCCGTACTATATATTTCCTAATATTATTTTAATTTCCATCACACTTACCTATGGCTACCCTATAGTTTGTATTATTATCCCTAATTAAAGAGTTAAATCATAATCTTGAACAAAAAAAGAGGGTTAAATGATAATTAAATAATGACAAAGCAGCTAGCTAGCTTGACAAAATTTGCATGTTCTAGGCTACTGTAATTAGCAACAAAGTAGTGTTTCCAAGCGAACAACGGAAGTTAATCGATTAAAAACGTACTCCTTAAAATTCAGAAGAATTAAAATCCAACCACTCTGCATATTGAGACCCTCAAGAAATAGAATGTTCATGCATTTACCAAACTGAAGGAAAAACATTAACATCAAATCAAATATGAAAGACCGAAGCAATTGATTTAATGATAATGGTTTTCCTTCATTTGGTGACTACCCTGAAACAATTATGTATGTTCGAAGAAAAAAAATTGGAATTATTTTATATCCCAGGATGTTTGGAGCAAATTATTTAGTCATTGTTGAATATTGCCTTGAAATAATGTAAAAATCAGAAAATCATGTTTTGGTATTTTCTGCCTGCTCACGCCCAGGCAGGGACGGATGGACTAAGGGGCTTGGTGTGGCTAAAGCCACACCAGATTTTTTGATATTTTTTTTTATGAATATGTATATAGATATATATTGTGTTAAATATTGTCTTCGGATACTAGTTAAATACATTAATAAGGAAATTTTATCTTGTATTTTGTGTGTTTAATACTTTAAAAATAAACTACTACAAAGTTATCTTTGATTTCCTCTTTTAATATGTTTAACAAGTGCTCCCGAGTACTGTTTAGCACGACTCATAAATGAGTTTCATATTGGGCCATTAACTAATTAGCGTTACAAATCGTCCCTTAACTAATTAAAGTTACAAATTGGTCGCTTAACTTTATTTATGTTTGGCATATTGATCATTTCCTTTAATTTTACTGAAAAAAAACGTTAACTTTATCTTTGGTCTAAGAAAGATGTCTGAACTTGTAATCATATTTCTTAACACGCCTACAAATATTACTCATAAATAAATCATTTATGCGTACATATAACGAATAACATAAAACAAAGTTAACTTTTTTTGAGAAAAACTAACGAAAATTATCAACATGACAAACAAAATTAAAGTTAAGGGGCCAATTTGTAACATTAAGAGACCAATATGAAACCAATAAATATGTTAAAAGACCAAATGTCCAATTTATCCAAAAAAAAAAAAAAGAATTGTTTTCAATTGAAGTAGTGAACACAAAACACATATGTTTCTCTCCCTTTTCATCAATCAACTTCATCACCCACCCTCCCCATAGCCACCACTCACCAAGTTTGAGTCCCTCATTGTCATTTGGAGCTTTAGATGTGCACAATTATTGAGAATAGTTGAGCTTTATCCAAGTGATTTTGTAGATGAGCCAAAAATGGTGGTGCAACATCAACTATAAAATTATATTACAAGTGTTTAATTTTAGCCACACCATTTTTTTATGTCTGGATCCGTCCCTGCGCCCAGGCGTGGGAGCTGGCGCCCAGGCGTGAAAAATTGGGCTGAACTCTGCCTGCTCACGCCCAGGCGTGGGAGGCTGCGCCCAGGCGTAGTGTCTGCGGGCCTATATATATGTTATGCGTTTTCTGACCTTTTTAAGGGGATTTTAGGGTTTCAAAGGCTAACAAAAAGGCTAGGGTTAAGAGAGATCATCTTGGGAAGACTCTAGGGTTAGGGAAACATTCTATCACCTTGGGAAACACTTTCATATTGAATTTCTTGGTCACGGGAAGAAATTCGGGCTTAGGGTAGATTTAGGAAAAAACTCTAAATCTTGTAACTCTTGTGGTGAATTTCATTGTAATCAGAGGGAGATAAAAGAAAAAGAGAGCAAGAAGGTTGAGAAAGGCAAGAAACCTCTTGTGAAGGACCCCAAGTTTCAAGTTCCTTCACCATATGCTAGAATGCCTTATCCTAGGATGAAGAGGGTCAAGAACCAAGACCTTGAAGTTTGTGGAGTGGTATCCGAATGTTTCAAAGTGGAAGTGCTAGAGGAAGTGGTAAAAGATGGGAAAGAAGAAGAGTGGGATCATGAGATTGAAATTTTTCTTCAAAACTTGGATAACCCTCTAGAAGAGGAGAAAGAGCCAAAGGCGATAAAAAAGCCTCCGGAATTAAAAGAACTTCCTCCTAAATGGAAGTATGTGTTTTTGGGTGGCGACTCTAGGAAACCCATGATCATAAGTGATTTGCTCACTCCACTAGAAGAGAATGACTTGTTAAAAGAAGCGGAGAAAGTGAATGACGACCTAGGATGGGACTTGGATGGTGTGGTTCCTATCTATTGTTTGCACAAGGTGGCCAAAGAAGAAGAGCCCGATCCGGTTGTCAATCCTCAAAAGCCTTCCATTTCAACATTGAAAGCTTCGGTGAAGAAAGGCTCTAAGAAACCTCCATCACGGTCTAGTAAGAAGAAAAGGACCAATTTGAAGACCAAAGAGAAGGACTTCAAGAAGTTTATGAAAGTGTTGAATCAGATTGAGATGGCTATACCATTAGTTGAGGCGTTGGAGCAAATGCCAAGTTATGCAAAGTTTTTGAAGGAGCTGCTTACAAAGAAAAGAAAACCGTTAGATGATGAAATGGTAAGTATGACGGAAGAGTGCAGCGCCCTCATCCAACGGAAGCTACCTCAGAAAAAGAAAGATCCGGGGAGCTTTACAATTCCATGTTCCATGGGAATTCTCACTATTGAAAAGGCTTTGTGTGATTTGGGTGCTAGCATAAATCTGATGCCGTTATCAATGATGAAGAAGATACCGGGAGCGGTAGCAAAGCCGACAAAGAGGAGTCTCTCTTTGGCGGATAGGTCGATTGTGCACCCGGAAGGGATTCTCCATGATGTGTTGGTTAGAGTTGCTGGATTTGTGTTTCCCGCAGATTTTGTGGTCTTGGACATAGAAGAAACTAGGGAGTGGGAGCCTTTACTCCTTGGTAGACCCTTCTTAGCAACTAGCCGTGCCCTAATCGATGTAGAGATGGGTGAACTCATGCTAAGGACCGATGATCAGCAGGTTACATTCAATGTCTTTGATAAGATGAAGTGTGATGATGGAGACCCACAATGCTTTAAAATCCAGGTTTATGATCATATTGTTAAGGATGCCCTTAAGTTACCTTGGAATGCACACTACTTGCCACATGGTGGCACTTCTTCTCCATAACCCCTAGGGGCATGGAACGTCAAGCATCGGGACGTTAAACAAGCGCTGGTTGGGAGGCAACCCAACGGTCTCTAATGTTTTAGTTTGTTTTGTTTTTGAAAATTGTAGGTAGATATGTAGCAGAAGCGAGGACTAAGCAAAATAGGGCAAAACAGAGCTCTACTACGCCGGGGGCGCAGTACAATCACGCGCGGCGTGATCCTTCAGCACAGAGGAAGGAGTTTTCTTGATTACATTACGCGCGGCGTGGGAGTGTATCACGCGCTGCGCAAAACCTGGAGGAAGATGGACTCTCTGACTAGTGATTACGCGCCGCGTGGTGGTGATCACGCGCGGCGTGTCCTTTTTGAAAGAAGTTCTTGACCGTTACAGTTTGTACTACGCGCGGCGTCGCAGGGGTCACGCGCGGCGTGGCTGCACAGGAAAACGTGTAAAATTTGAATTTCTTCATCTTCTCAACCACTCTATCAGTCCCATCATCAATTCACACGTCCTCTCACACGAAAAACTCCATTGTTAACCCATTTTCATCCTTCAAACCTCTCCAATTTCATTTCTAATCACCTTCAATCATCCCACTCCTTCACATTCACATACCACCCATATCACCCACTCCTAAGTCACTCCAAATCCCTCATTTCACCACTTTCCCAAATTAACCCATTTCAATCTTCACAATATCAAGATGTTGACACGGCTTACCGGAAAGGGGAAGAAGAAGAGTGATGCTAATCCAACACAGGAGCCTCCGAAGAAACCAAGGACGAAGATGAGTGCCAGCAAGGGCCAATCTTCGCGGTCCGCTCAAGCATCTCCTCCTCGCCGGAGCAATGCTACTCGACCACAGGTCCACCCTCACTTCATCAGTGAAGTTCATGAGAAAAGGTACACACAAATTCGAACCTTTACTATTAATCAAGAAAAGGGTTTTGGTGAGGATTTGCTGAATGGTGTAGCTGAGATAGGAAATGAGATCAAGTCTAGGGGATGGGAGAAATTTAATAAGTTGATGATTAAAGATGAAGTTAATCCTGGCAATCAGATGTGGGCTAGGGAGTTCTTTGCAAATGCCTATTTACCGGATCAACCAATGTTTCCGGAATATACTTCTGTGGTTAGGGGTGTTAAGGTGAGTTATTCTTTTGAAACTATAAACAATCTGCTTGGTTGTGCTGCGGGAGGTGTGTGTGAATTCTTGCGTGATAGAGAGAGGATCGACAAGAGTGGTATCGAAGTTAGGGAGGAACTGAAGAGTATGGTGTGTCGACCGGGAGCAATGTGGCTAGCCCACTCACCAGCTTCTCTCCCTAGAAGGTTGAGCTTAACAAGTTTTAATCCCGTTCACCGAGCTTGGGGTGAATTCTGGTTGAAGAATGTGAGGGTTGTTGGTAACAATTCAGAGATTCAGCTTGATAATGCTTACGCGGTCCGATTGTTGGTTGAAGGGAAGTATATTAATCTTGGGTATTGGTTACAAAAAGATCTTCATGAAATAGCAAATCATCCGAATCCTACTTTTACTTTGGGACATTGTAATCTCATCGCTGCTTTGTGTAGGGCGAATAATGTTCCAATGAATGTGCAAGAAGGTGATCTTCATCCTGTTCGTCCTTTGTCATTATCTTACTTCATCAAAAAGTTTGAGAGAGGTCCTATTGTGCCCCGAGGTGAGGGGAATGCTGCAAGGGAGGAAGCCTTGAGGGAAGAAGAAGAGATTAATCGGTTTGAAGAGGGTAATCATCCGGATCAACAGGGGGATCCGGTACATGAGTCTCAAGATATACCAGCTCAGGACCCTCCTCGTTACTCTCATGATATGAATCAGCTTGCTTCTATGTTGCATCAGATGGAGATTTCTCAATACTCCGGGCTGCCGAATCTTTACTTTGATACCGCCTCTTCCATGTACACCGAGGCGATGACTTACCGGTCTACTTTCCCTCCTCCCACTTTCGGGACTTTGTATCCCGTGGATGCTGATTGGGAGGCGCATCAGGCGAGGGAGCTGACATCATTCCAGGCCAGACAAGTTTACAATTCTGGTTTGAGAGCTTCAGAGTTGGCCGAGATCGAGAGGCGCCGCCGGGTTGAGCAGGATGAGGCAGCTGCCATGGAGAGGGAGATGCTGGATGTGGACGGGCTGAATCTGAACTTGAATAACCCTTTCACAAACTACTTCTCCGGCCAGCCGGATGACACCGTTTGACGTCTTTGGTTCTGATTCTCTGCTGCTGCTGCTTTACTACTCTATCTCTACCTTTTACTTTCGTTTACTTTACTTTCGTGGGTTGTAATAATATTTTGATGTTGCTTGGATTTGGCTGGATGTACTATTTTAACCTTGAAATTTGAACTTTGTCTTGTTTGATTGTGGAATGGTTTTTACTTTTAGAGTCTGTTTCAATATTTTGGCATGTTCCTTCTTGTTACTTGAGTATCAATTACTTGATTTTCTCCGTGTGTGATATGTGAAACCTGCAGTGCAATAGCTTGTTGCACTCATGTGATCAAGAGGCAAAGGAAGGGAACGCACACTTTTTGACCGGTTCTTTGATTCGACCCAACCGAGAGGTATTGAGCCAAACACTCCTTTTCCTTCTATGTGTGATATCCACTCATGTATTGTCTCTCGATTTTGCTTGTCGTCTTTTTATTTGATTGGTACTTTTGTAGCACACACGAGGCATGTTCCTTGGTCCCTTTGAGCCTTTCTATCCACCCTTCCATATAATTATCCTTTGCTTAACCAATTTGAGCTGAAAAAGAAAATGTTATTTTGGCAAAACCTTTAGAAATTTTTGATGAAAAAAGGAATGACTTTCTTGGAGGTAGGCACCTAATTAGTGGTTGATGCGCATTGCTCACCACTAAGTTTGGGGTTGCTCTTTGGAATTAGCAACACATAAAGTTTGGGGTGAGGGTACTAGAGAACTTACAAAAAGTTTTTGGTTGAAAAAATTGAAATTTTTTCAAAGATTCAAGGCTTTAGAGAAAGATATGTTGAAAAGAAATGAAAAAATGAAAAAAGAGATGAATGTGAAAAAAAATAGAAAAGAAGTACTAAAAGAAGTGATAGCCTTGAATTCAAAAGAATTGCAAAACTTTGTTGATGATTTAAAAATGTTCTCTAGTCCACTATGTTTCAAAAGAATAAGGGTTGGTTTATGAAAATGTTCTTTGACTAATAGGGGGATCTAACTCCAAGTTTTTCTACTACTTATCCAAAATGTCACCATCCACCCTAGCCAAGCCACGTTATAACCCTAAAAGACCTCTAATGTGTGTGCACAAAGTGAACCGAATGAATTCTTAGACTACTTGCAAAATTATTGTTGACTTGCATTGATGTGTTGATTTGAGTGAATTACCAAAACTGAAGAGTGTATGTGAGTAGTGTGATGAAATCATAGAGCCTTGGTCGAAAAGTGTGAACTACTTGAAAATGTCTTGCGGGAACGATTGTGCAATTGAGCGATGTTGCAGGTGGATCATTGATCATCAGGTGATTCTCACGTATGTATGATTCGAGTGAATTTAAGGAAAATGCCAAGGTCTTGACACAAAAGCTTGAGGTAAAAGTTGTTTCCTTGAGGACAAGGAAAGGTTTAAGTTTGGGGTTGTGATGACGGATCGTCACACTCTCTAATCCATGCCTATTTTAGCAACATTAAATGCTTTTTAGTAGGTTTTTAGCAATAAATATAAGAGAAATCTAATCAGAAACTTGATTACTTGTTTTACAAGAAAACAGGAAAACTGCAGGAAATTACTGAGGTTCACTACGCTGGGGGCGTAGCCCATCACGCGCCGCGTGATGGAGATCACAGGGAGCCAAGTTTTCACTCTGATCACGCGCGGCGTGAAACCTGACCACGCGCGGCGTGAAGCTTTGTTCAGGAATTGGTTTGCTCTCTGACTTGATCACGCGCCGCGTGATTCTGTTATCACGCGCGGCGTAGTTGATGGATTTGCAACCACGCGCGGCGTGATAGATCTGACGCGCGGCGTGGTTGCAATATTATATAAGGAATTCTGTTTTTCTGAGAAGAGGTTGGAAAAATTTGGGGGAATCTGATCTTGATCTTGGGAATTCCAGGCACGATTGAAGACTGATCCTGTGTTCCAGAGGCTAAAGGTGGCTAGATTGGAAGCATTCAACATCATGGGAGTGGATTCTTTGAAGTTGGAGCAAGAATCGAGCTACTTCACGATGAGAGGCTAGACCTCCATTGAGGTTGGATCATGATGAGGAACTAAACTACTGTATTCCATGTAATTCAATTGTATCTGTATTGAATCTCTCTTTTATGAATGTTATTCAATGAAATTCTATCCTTAATGCTTTACAATTTCTGATCAATCTTGCAATGAACTTAGATTTTAATTATGTACGAGAGTATGAGTTGAAATCAGAACTGAATTCATTGTGCATTTGAGTGTTTCCGGTCGAGAGATTGAAACATAGAATGTAGCATACGATCAACGCGTTTTCAAATACTCCGCTACCGGTAGCTTCCATCCAAGAGATTGGAGAAGTATCGGTAGAGGATAGGGTGAATTTTGACAAGAGATTGCGATTCACCATATTGTTGATCTAGTTGTAACATTCGAGTGATTCATTACGATACAATTGAATTGCATATGAATACTATTGTTCAGGGAATTGTCGACGATCCAACCTCATTCTTAATCAATTGATTTCTCAACCTTTTCGTACAAGCACATCTTTTAAACCAAACCCCCAATTTATGTGTATTCTTTGCATCATATTTATGAACACTATTAGACTCGTTTAATCACACAATCCCTGTGGATCGATATTTTTATTACTACGTGGTAATTCGTTCACTTGCGAAAATTATCCATCAGATTGCTTAATCGTTATTTGCTCCACACATCAATTATTTTATTGGTGTGATTCAATCCGAATTCACAACAATTGGCGCCCACCGTGGGGCAAAGGATCAAACGATTTAAGTATCATGGGTTCTAAGTGGGACATTGAGAAGTTCACCGGGAGTAACGACTTTGGGTTGTGGAAGGTGAAGGTGAGGGCAATATTAACACAACAAAAGTGTTCAGAAGCATTGTCAGGAATTGCGAACATGCCTAATACTTTCTCAGCAACAGAGAAGAACGAGATGAATGATAAGGCATTGAGTGCCATTATCTTGTGCCTCGCGGATAATGTGTTGAGAGAAGTAGCAAAGGAGAGGACTGCTGCAGGGATGTGGTCGAAGCTTGATGCATTGTATATGACCAAGTCCATGGCACATAAGCAGTGTCTGAAAGAACGATTGTTCTTCTACCGTATGTCGGAGAACAAGTCCGTGGTTGAGCAGCTTTCGGAGTTCAATAAGATTATTGACGATTTGGCGAACATTGATGTGAATTTGGAGGACGAGGACAAAGCTTTCCACCTATTGTGTGCTTTACCTAAGTCATTTGAAAACCTCAAGGATGCATTGCTTTATGGAAAAGAAGGTACTATCACCTTGGATGAAGTCCAATCGGCTTTGAGAACCAAGGAGATGACTAAGATGAGAGACTTGAGGATTGATGACAACGGAGAAGGGCTGAATGTGGCGAGAGGAAGAAGCGAGAACAAAAGTAAGGGGAAGGGAAAGAAGCATAGGTCCAAGTCTAGGTAAAAGGGTGATGGTGGTGGCAAGTTAAGATGCTATCATTGTCATGAACCAGGTCACTTCAAGAAGGACTGCCCTGAGAGAAGGGGTGGTGGTATTTCGTCAGCTCAAATTGTCGTTAGTGAAGAGGAAGGTTATGAGAGTGCAGGAGCATTGACAGTTACAAGTTGGGAACCTGAGAAGAGCTGGGTCATGGACTCGGGGTGCTCATATCACATTTGTCCAAGAAATGAGTACTTTGAAACTTTGGAGCTTAAAGAAGGTGGAGTCGTCCGTCTAGGTAACAATAAAGCGTGCAAGGTTCAAGGTATGGGTACTATTCGTCTTAAAATGTTTGACGATCGTGATTTTCTTTTGAAGAATGTGAGGTATATTCCTGAACTTAAAAGAAATTTAATTTCCATAAGCATGTTTGATAATCTAGGGTATTGTACTAGGATTGAACGTGGGGTAATGAGAATTTCTAATGGTGCATTAGTAATTGCTAAGGGGTCTAAAATGAATGGTCTTTACATTTTAGAAGGTTCAACTGTTATTTCTAATGCATTAGTAACTAGTGTTGAAAATGCAGACATAACTAAACTATGGCATTTGAGGTTAGGTCATGTTAGTGAAAGGGGTTTAGTTGAACTAGCTAAACAAAGGTTTACTAGGGAAAGAAAAATTGAACAAACTAGACTTTTGTGATAATTGTACTCTAGGAAAACAGCATAAGGTTAAGTTTGGGGTGAGAGTGCATAAGTCTACTAGGCCATTCGAGTATGTTCACTCGGATCTTTGGGGTCCAGCATCTGTGTCTACTCATGGGGGAGGTTCATATTTTCTTTCAATAATTGATGATTACTCTAGGAGGGTATGGGTTTACACAATAAAGAATAAAAGTGACACTTTTGAAAAATTCAAAGAATGGCATACCTTAATAGAAAATCAAACAGGAAGTAAACTAAAACTTTTAAGGACTGACAATGGCCTGGAGTTTGTTTCAGAGCAGTTTAATGAGTTTTGCAGGAAACTAGGTATAAAGAGGCATAAGACCGTTGCATACACACCGCAGCAGAATGGACTGGCTGAAAGGATGAACAGGACCTTGCTGGAGCGCGTGAGATGTATGTTGTTGGGAGCTGGATTACCCAAGAGTTTCTGGGGGAGAGGCAGTTAACACTGTGATGACATTCCGTCATTTGAGTATTTTTAATTATTATTCTATAGTATTTTAGTTAATTTTTAAGAGTATTGCATGATCAAAGAGAAGAATTTATGAAGAAATTAACACATAAAAGAATTTGAAGACAAAAGACCAAAGGAGAAAAAGACTTAGAAAAAATCTTAAAATTTTGAGGCTAAAAGAAGCTTGAACCTCTGTTTTTCTCGCGTCCCCAGCTTGCTACAGTAGCGGTGCGATTTTCTGCATAGGGCGTGATCTGCTACTTGCTTGCCCACGAGATTTATGCTGCACATGCATATCATGTGCTGACACGTCATAACAAAAAGAAACAAATGGCTTTGAAAGAAAAGCTAGGCACGCAGACTTGGGAGAAATACAACACATGATTTGTCCTCTTTCAACTACTCCTATATAAATAGCATAGCAGCTTTTCCAATGAGGGAGGATTTGACGCACGCCGAGAACAAAAGCAGACGCAGCACACAGTACAACTTTGGTGATTCAAGTGGCTCTCTACACATTCAATCACAATTTTATGTGTAATTCTTTATTCTCTATTATCTCTAATTAATATTATGAGTAGCTAATTTTTCAATTGTTAGGGATGAGTAAACCTAGATGACAATTTTTATTATATGATTTGATTTATGACTATTGAAGAATTCTATTGATTATTTTTCTTATATCTGTGTTTAATGCTTTTATCGATTGATCACCGTTAAATTGATTTATGATTCATATTGTGATACGGGAGTTGAATTTATGAATGCTTTGATATAAGAAATTCTTGCCTTTGTAATTTAGGAATAGATACAAACCCTTGAAACCAATTTAGAATTCTTGTTCATTCATGCTTAATTCTAATCTTAAATTCACTAAGGAATTAGGAATTATTTTAGAATTAACGACTCTGTCACTAAGGAATTAGGGCACGAATACTTTAGGGAATTCGGTAATAATTTGATAAATAGCTTCAATAGTCATAATCAAGGCACTACATTAAAATAGTAGTCTAGTGAAACTCATCCCTGACATTTTTATTATTATCAAATACAAAGTAATTTTCGTTGTTATTATTATTATTGCTATTGCAACCAATCAAACTGAAACCTTTTGTTCAATCGAGTAAAAATCCCAATTCAACAGTATAACGCGATCCTTGAGTTCGACACTCGGTCTTACCGTTTTAAATATATTACTTGCACGATTTCGTACACTTGCGAAAATCGTCATCAAGTTTTTGGCGCCGTTGCCGGGGATTGCCAAATCACTATTGAATTTTTGTTAATGCTTAATTGAAATTTTTTTGCTCTGCAACAAAATTCTAGTTTTTCTTTTATTTTTATATTTTTTTTTTATTTGTTGAGTTTACTAATGTTGTGTGCTAGTGGTGTTTTTCTTTTGTTTGAGATACTTATCCACCATATAGCATGAAAGAGTTTGATGATTCTGTCCTACGACAAATATTGGAAGAGCTTGATACTTGTCTTCTAACTGCTCAATGTCGTATACTTGAGGGACAAATCACGAGAGATGAACTTGAACAAGAGCTTCTTCAGGTGCGATTTGTTAAGGATGATTTTTATGATGAAGAATATAGGGATGATATTGTTGATTATAATGTCCCACCACAAGAAGAGGAGGAGTGTTACATGAAAAAGATCAATTGGGAACAAATGTTACCTCCTCAAGTGTTACTGAAAGATTCATATGACAAGAACTCTCACATCAAAGATGTTTTGATTGAATTCATGAATATTAATCAAGGGTCAATTGACAAATTTGAAAGCCAATGTGAAAGGTTATCTGAACAAATTGTGGAATTTGAAAAGATGAATGAGAAGTTGGAGATTGGAGATGACCTCATTGATGTGAAAAAGAAAGATGAGGAGGAAGAATTAATAAAAGTTGAGGATGATCTAGTTTGAAAGGAAACTCAAAAGTCTCAATTTTTGAGAAGTGAATATGTCGAACAAGAAATTTCTCAACATAAAAACATTCCTCAAATTTTTTTTAGCAACAAGGTTGAGAAAAAAGATGAGATTGATGAAGTTCTGGATGTCATTTATGCCTTGTTCATCAATTTCCACTTGAAAAAGTTATGGAGGAAACATCATCTATATCTCAAGTTCATGGAGTTCTTACCCAACAAAATGAAGAAGAAGGATGATGTGTTCTTTGTGTCATATATGCCACCTTAATAGTGGTTGAGGCGTCAAGCTAATGACGTTAAAGAAGCGCTTGATGGGAGGCAACCCATCCATTATGCTTTACCATTCATTTTTCATTCAAAAAAAAAAAAAGAAAAAAAAAGAAGAGAAAATAGAAAAGAAAAAAAAAGACTATCAATGATGTCACCTGCTGACAATCCCTTGTGTTTCATCTCTCTGTTGTTTTGTTTATTATCAAGTTTAATGTTTTTATGTCTTTTCAGAATTGTCAGTGTGTTAATACCTGAATTTATGATGAAAATCTCTTAGACTTGCACATAAAAGAATAAGGACGTGTGACTGCTCATGAAAGTGCGATGGTTAAAGAGACAAAGAGATGACTAGGAAAGATGGAGTTTTGCACGGTGTACTAGTTCAACCTTCGGATACCTCAGCTGGTGAGCACTTTGAGCCAAATGAATTTCACGGTATACTATTTCTTTCACATCTTATGAGTGTATCCATGTTTTGTATATTTTCTAGAACTTTTGCGACTATTCTCTATTGTTGATTGGTTTTACATTTACACACATAGAGGCACATTTGTTTGGTACCCTGAGCCTTTTCAAGCTACCCTGTTATTATATATCTGTTGCTAAACCACTTTGAGCCAAAAAAAAAATATCCCCTTTCTTTCGGTGACTAACTCAATTATAAGCCTTTTAGACCTGAAAATTTTTATCTGTTTACCCTTCTTGGAGTTAGGTAGAAGCTTTAAATTTCCTTGTCATGGTATCATTTTAAGTTTGGGGTTGCTTCTGGAATTAGCAACATCTTAAGTTTGGGGTAGGGGTACTAGAGAACTAAAAAAAAAAAAGAAATAGTAATAATAGAGACTCACAAAAAAAATAATTGAGTTTCTTAAAAAAAAAAGGAGAATAAAAAAGAATAAAGAGCCATTAAGCATGAAAAATAGTGGCATCTTCAAAAAAAAAAAAAAAAGAGATGAAAAATAAGTTCTCTAAGTACCTAATCAACAATGAATTGAGCCCTGGTTATGGTAATTTTTCAATAAGGAATAGTAGTTGATACCTAACTCCAATTTAGCCTACTTTTCCCAAATTTATCCCACCATTTACCCGAGCCAAGTTACAACCTTTAAGACCTCAAAAATGTGTGTCATGTATTTACTTTGATTGACGGTTTAGAATTTTTTCAAGCTTATGGTAAAATAGCATTTGCATGTTGATGGAGTGAATACCCTGTCAAAATTGAGTGAATTAGTGAGTGAGAGATAAGGTTGAACTTTAACATCGTGTGGAATGATCATTGAACCGAAGCTGATTGAAGTCTTGAAAACCAAAGCATTGATTGAGCAGGATCACTGAAGTTAAGACCGGTGGTTCTATTGCCGGATGAAGAGAAAAAAGGTTTTTGAGATTTTTATCATTCAAATTAATTTGTTAATTCACTGACAGTTTTGTTTCGACAGACATATTACTTGAGGACAAGCAACAATTCAAGTTTGGGGTTGCTGCTGCATATTTGATCAACAGATGTCCATCAACAGGAATTGATCTAAAGACACCTATGGAGGTTTGGAGTGGCAAGCCGACAGACTACTCTAACTTGAAAATCTATGGAGCTTTAGCATTTGCACATGTCAAGCAAGATAAGCTTGATGCTAGAGCTGTGAAGTGTGTTTTCATTGGTTACCCTGAAGGTGTGAAAGGTTACAAGCTGTGGAAGATGGAGCCTGGAGGATCAAAGTTTATCATAAGCAGGGATGTCACTTTTGATGAGACCCGAATGGGGATGAAGTGCAAAGACCTTGAGAAAAGACCAGAAACGGGGGTGGAGAGAATTCAGTTTGAGGTGGAGCCTTCCACAGATGAGAGGGAAAAGGAGGATCAGACTCAAGTACCTGATGAAAGTGGAAGTGATGAAACAACTGTTCCTGACTATCAGCTAGCAAGAGATAGGGAGAGGAGAGTTATTCGTCCACCTAATAGACTCGGTTATGCTGACCTTATTTGTTATGCTTTGAATGCAGCTGAAGAAGTGCAAGACCAGGAACCAAAGAACTTCAGGGAAGTATCAGAAAGCATAGATAGTCAAGACTGGCTGAAGGCAATGAATGAGGAAATGCTTTCATTGGAGAAGAACCAGACTTGGAAGCTTGTGCCATTACCTAAAAATAAAAGGGTAGTTGGTAGCAAGTGGGTGTTCAAAAGAAAAGAAGGTATACCAGGGGTCGAAGCACCAAGGTATAAGGCAAGACTTGTAGCAAAGGGTTTTACTCAGGTTGAGGGGATTGATTACAACGAAATCTTCTCACCTGTGGTGAAACATTGTTCTATAAGGGTACTCATGGCGATTGTTAACATGTATGATCTTGAGTTAGAACAAATGGATGTGAAGACCGCATTCTTACATGGAGAGTTAGAATCCTGATTTATCATATGCAATTAGTGTGGTAAGTCGGTTTATGGCAAATCCGGGCCAAGTTCATTGGCAAGCTTTGAAGTGGGTTCTGAGATATTTGAATGGTTCTTTGAAGGGTGGTCTGAAGTACACAAGAACTGATCCAGGAAGAGATGCTTTGGAGGGATATGTGGATGCGGACTATGCAGGTAACATAGACACTAGAAAATCCTTATCGGGTTTTGTGTTTACTTTGTTCGGTACGGCGGTAACGTGGAAGGCCAATCAACAATCTGTTGTAGCCTTGTCAACAACTCAAGCAGAATACATAACTCTCGTTGAAGGGGTCAAGGAAGCCATATGGTTGAAGGGTATGATTGGAGAAATGGGGATTAGTCAAGGATGTGTGAAGATACATTGTGACAGTCAAAGTGCCATTCATTTGGCAAATCACCAGGTGTATCATGAAAGGACAAAGCACATTGACATTCGGTTGCATTTTGTAAGAGACATGATTGAGACAAAAGAGATCATGGTGGAGAAAATTGCATCGGAGGAGAATCCAGCTGACATGTTCACCAAATCGTTACCTAGAGCTAAGTTCAAGCATTGCTTGGACTTGATTAACTTCGTTGAAGAGTAGACGGAGGTTGGAGAGAGCAGCACGGTGGTTGATGAGAAGTCGGCATCACCATTGATTTAAAGGCAAGGTGGAGAATTGTTGAATATTTCCTTGAAATAATGTAAAAATCAGAAAATCATGTTTTGGTAGTTTCTGCCTGCTCACGCCCAGGCGTGGGAGCTGGCGCCCAAGCGTGAAAAACTGGGCTGAACTCTGCATGCTCACGCCCAGGCGTGGGAGGCTGCGCCCAGGCGTAGTGTCTGCGGGCCTATATATATGTTATGCGTTTTCTGACTTTTTTAAGGGGATTTTAGGGTTTCAAAGGCTAACAAAAAGGCTAGGGTTAAGAGAGATCATCTTGGGAAGACTCTAGGGTTAGGGAAACATTCTATCACCTTGGGAAACACTTTCATATTGAATTTCTTGGTCACGGGAAGAAATTCGGGCTTAGGGTAGATTTAGGAAAAAACTCTAAATCTTGTAACTCTTGTGGTGAATTTCATTGTAATCAAGGAACAAGTTTGATATTTCTTTATCGCTTTATCTTTTGATTTGTTATTATTATTGTCGATCTCATTATTTGATTGCTTAATCGTTATTTGCTCCACACATCAATTATTTTATTGGTGTGATTCAATCCGAATTCACAACAGTCATTGACTCTATCAATGACTCAATTGGAACATCACAACTCCTAGTATTGGTACGACTCATGATAATTGGCAAACTCTCTTTGGAGTTGTTGTTTATGAGCTTTATTGGAAAGATAGAAACAGTCTGGTGTTTAATAGAAAGTCTTTGATTGATAATCAACTTCTTTAAATCGTAACCAGCCAAGTTAATTTCATTATATCAAAACCTCTATTTAGCCTTTGATGATTGATGTAATATTCATATAACCTAATTGTGAAATTTCAAACTTAAACTCTAAACGGATGTTGGTACAATTGTATAAGGTTCAACCATTGATCAACTACAGTTCGTTATACTAATCCATTGAATAATGAGAATTAATAATTCTCACATGTAATTAAGAATCATAGTTAGTAGTTACCATGGTTTTAAATTGAAGCCTACTAGTGCAGGAAGGTTTCTCTTCCTCCTCATCTTTCTCTTATTCTCTCAAATTCTATTTTAGTTCATGGGAATAAAGTTCGAAGTATAGATTCTGAACTAAAAGAAATTCAAAAACATAAGATCTAGATGAAAAGAAAAAAAAATCCTGTTCCAAACTTTTTTAGTTCCAAATGTACTTTTCAAACTTTATTTCTAGGAACAAAAACAAAATTTCAGCGGATAAAAGAAAGATGGGGAGGAAGAAAAACCTTTCTAGTAGAGCCGCAATATCATTGATGCAGTAGTCTATGCAACAACATTGTACCACAATTACAATGTAATTTTTAATTTTGTGTACTGTCGTATTGTAACTACATCAAAAACCGCAACACCGATTTTAACTATTTTTCGTTCAAATCTTCTCATAAAAAAATTATAATTGTAGAACCTCAAATCTCAATCTACTTCAAATCTAATGAGAAATATTGCTTTTAACAATCCGTATTTACATATTTTACTATGATAGATAAATATTGTAGTGACACGATGATGCCACTTTATATAAGTTATCAAAATTTAAAATCATAATTTACAACGCAACAGTCGCAATGTACGTCGTAACAACCACAATGGCCGTAACCGCGACTGCATTTTAAAACCAAGATAGTTTACCATGAGTCCTAATCAAGCTAACTAATAAATTACACTAGAAAGATGATAACTTCATATAGTTGTATTATTCAAATTTCAAAATATATATAATTGTTCAACTTCAATCAATTACACCATCATGATTCCCCATATAAATCATCTCAGTAGAAGACTCATTCTTCAAGTTCCTCATTCTACTTTTCTCTTCCAACATCTTAACATACATACCATAAACATAAGAACAAAATCCCCACAAACACAAAACAGTTGAAACAACCTTAACACCACCAAATTCATCTCTAAAAACAAAAACACCACCCAACACATTCATAGACAACAAAGCTGTCATACAAATGCCACCAGTTAATGAAGATGTCAAAAAAACCATCCCTGCAGTTCCCATGAAACAAAATTGCCACGTCACCACATTAGCCATAACAGTCACCCAATAAACTTCACTTCCCTTATCAAAAATTTTGTCACTTTCTCTCTTCATTTCTTTAAACCCGCCGTCCCACGCCATCCCTACCGACGCTAAAACCGTCGCTGCAATCTCCATTATAAGCTGCATTTCCATAACCATTTCATAAGAATAAACTTCCTTATAAACCTTCTCCATTACTGGTAAATACAGAGCAAATAACAACCCTGCACTAATTGTGCAGAAATATCCAATAAAGTATTGTTTTTTCGTTAGCCCATTTGGTTTTTCATGATTAGAATCCAATGCTAATAGGATAGAACTTAGTGTAAGAAGAATCACACAGTTGAGATTTGAAAAGGTGATTTTTTGCTTCACAATGATGACAGAAAGAACAAGATTGAAAACAAGGTTTGAAGATAACAAAAGAGCAGAGGTTGAAACAGGGAGATAAGAATTTCCCCATGAAAAGAAAAGATTATTGATTCCTAACATAACACCAATTGAAAATGATAAAGTTAACATTTTTGAGTTGAAATCTGAAAAGGGTTTTCTTTTTGTTGATTGAAAAAGATAAAAAGGTGAAAAAATAGGGAAAATTAAGAGAGGAAAACCAGAAGATTGAACCCAAGTTGAAACCCATCTACTTGAACCTTTATGGATAAAATAGTATTTAGAGAGTAAACTTGAAGAAAGTGACCCTACAAAGAGCAAAAGGTAGTTAATTACCAAAAGGGGTATGTACCTTTTGTTAGTAGTGGATTTTTGATCTGCATGCATTGTTTTGTTATTGTTGTTGATGGATGAATTTGATAGATCTAGATGAGTAGTTTCTTCTACACTTTCTTGTTCAATGGATTCAATGTCACTATCATTCTTCACAATTGTCATCATGGTGACAGATTCAGATTGATGATAGTGATGAAGTGTTGTTTTGTAACCTCCAAATTGAAGAGAGATTGAAATGAATTAAAATTAAGGTCAAGTTTTTGTCTTTTAATTTTCTAGGTAATTAAATGGGAAAGGATTTGTTGTTGTAATTGTGTGACACAGTTACGACTCTAAACCGGTTGATCTATATAAACAATTGAAATTATTTTATTGTGAATGATTTAAATCGTTCGATCTCAAATAAATAATCAAGATTTATTACTGTAAATATTCGACAGCATACAATCATGGTCCATAAAAATGTAACTGATGATCAGTTCATGTTGTTTTGTTACTTTTCTGTAGTTGTCAGTCTCGTTGAGAAACATGTGTCATCACAATGTGTGAGGTTGTTTTGTTTTGTCACTCCAATCCAACTTGTGTTATTTTCCAAGAAAGAAAAAAGAAAAAAAACTCTTACTTGTGTTGCTGATGTTTCATTTCCACTGCTACTTGGATTATAATCTTAGTTGACCACATTGAAAAACTAAACCTTTTAAAGACAGTACACTGAACTGATGAGAGCATGAAGATACGTTATCATTTTTTTTTACACTATTATAAGTAGAAAATTAAAAATTTATTTTTTTATATTTACTAATAATTACTCCTTTGACTAATAATAAATCGGTTAAGGGTTTTGGTTCTTTTGAGTATGTGATTAGGGATTCGATCATTGTCTCATGCGTATGGAAAAAATTCATTTGGGAGGGGAGAACCCACCACGTGTGTCTCACAAGTTCTCCGACAAAAAATAGGCATTGCTAACGGTGGTGAAAACTTCATACTAATATAACAGTAACAAAAAAAAAACTCCTTATCTTTGTTCATCAATATCTTTAATTATGTATATAAAAAATTATAAAAAAAAAACTTTGATTTTGAAAATATTTGTCTTGACAAATTGAACAACATTCTATACACTGATATTTGTTTTTATATATCAATAAAACTTATAGTCAAAGTATATGAATAATGTGCATAATTCTCAAACGGCAATTAAAAAAGAACGGAGGGAATAATATATTTAATTTATATTAGAAATTAAATGTATCGATTAATTAATAAATTTAAAATTTTAATTATTTTTTATTTATAATTTTAATCTAATGGAGTATTATCTTGCAAAGGGCATGGTCCAAATTCCACTAAGATATTTTTAGAAAAATGACCATTAATGTTAGATTTATCAATAATAATCTTACCTTCTTTAAAAAAAATTAAATAGAAATTGGTAAAAAGGAAAATTTGTAAATAAGTAAATTAAGCAAGATATCCTCATTATATCATTCATAATTAGACTTTGTTGACTAACTTATTATATTATAAAAATAAATTAGAAAATTGGTAAATTTAATTATTATTATTATTATTATTATTGAATTTTATTTTTTTTTGGTAGATTTATTATTGAATTTTAATAATTTATAATATTTTGTTTAATTTACCTTTTAAAAAAAATTGACTCAAAATTTATCTTTGAATGAAAAAGAAAGAGTTTAATCTTTTTCATCAAAACATTTACTCTTCTTTTTTTTTTAAAATAATAATATTGAAGGTAACTCTGCAAGTGCACATAATCGCTACCAAGTAATAAAGTGATAAGTTTATCGTTCTCTACAGGGATTGTGTCAAGGTTACTAGTTTCGCTTAGGAATATGGATAGTCTTCGTTTTGTTTGTTTAGGAAGGTATCTTTGCGGGTACTTTATAGTAAATACAGGAAATAAATGCGGAATTTAAATGACTGAAAAGTAAATGTTGTGTGTGTGACCACACAGGGTGGTTAAGTGTGGTCGGATCCCTCCCTTACTCATGCTTGGTTGCTCAATTATTTCCCTCTCCTAGGATTTAGACTATTGAAAATAGGTGCGATGTATTTATTATCTGCGTCTATTTCTATTACAAGCTTCTACAGAGCCTAGTTAAATGTTACCCTTACTTTATTCAGACACCATGATCCAGAACTCCACTTTTTCGTTAAAACTTTGGTCTCATCGTCCTAGGGACCCCTAAATTATAAGTTGTCATGTTTGCCTAAAACTAGTCACCTACCCACATGTATACTCTGCAAGGTAGAAATTAATGTTCTATTCCAATCTTATACTAAGAGCGTAGATACTGAATTTAATGCTCTCATGTAGGCCTTAGCACGCTATCCTTCGGTCGAGATTACTAGCTTCGTTTCCTATGTGATATCCACTAGGTCCTTAGATTTTATTCTAATGTGATCAATATTAAAATAACTAAAACCAGACAATCAAAAGAGTATAAAATAGAAATAACTGAATTTATATAAATAACTAATATAAATAGTACAACCAATCATTCGTAAGGGAGTTTCTCGACTCCACCTAACATAGGAAAAATAAATTACAAAGACAGAAAGAAAAGAACCTTATTGGCCTTGGAATTCCTTGGCCTCCTTGCCTTCTCCTTAGAGTTCTCCTACTCTAGAGTGAATATTCAAAGTATTGAATATTTTGGAATGTTTCTGAATGAATAATAGTGAAGGAAGAATGCTATATTTATAGTTTTACAGTTGGGTTTGAGCTTTTTCTGCGCATCCATCGCACCCATCGTGGCCACAATGGCGTGTAATTTTGCCTCATCGTGGCCACGATGGATCCTATCGTGGTGCGATGGAAGATTTGATCAGAATTTTCTGCTCATTTTTCAAGTCATCATCGTGCCACGATGACAAGCAATCGTGCCACAATGGTAAAGATTTTCAGCAGATTTTCTTCAAATTTATCCGTCTTCTCATCGCGCCCGCTGAGACTCATCGTGGGTACGATGGTGCGCTGCTTTATTCCATTTTTGCCCTTTTTTACTGTTTTTTCCACTTTTCTTGTTTCTAGTCCTTGTGTCTTCACTTTTCCCGATATTTGCTTGTTTTTGGTCTTTAATTACTATAAAAACTACTTTAATCTACTACTAAAAATATCATATAATTGGCTGTCATCAATTACGTATATAAAGTTTTTCCGAAAGAATATTATTAATAAAATAATTTTTAAGGTATTTTAAAAATATACAAGACAATAAAAACTTCTTAGAAGTTCTTAATTTCTTTTTGATAAATAATTTTTCGACTATATTTTTAATATTTTAATTTTCTTTTTTTTTCATTTTTAAATCAACTTATTTATATTTTCATATTTTCAGATGAATGTTGATATTTATGTTTCGGGTCATGCTAACAAAAATTTCTCCCAAATTTATATTTTTTTAACAAAAGATGGATTTAATATGAATTTTTAAGCTTCAAAAGCTTAAAAAGTTCATATTTAATTCATCTCGTGTTAAAAAAAATTAAATTTTGCAAGGGATATTTTTATAATGTACTAAACATAACGATAGAAAAATTTCAAATTTCGAATGATATAATGAGCTGACTTCAAAGTAGATCAAAAGTTGAGATGAAAAATATTTGAGTGATCAAAACTTAAAGAAATATATATTTTAGAGAAGCTAAAAACGAAATTTAAGATTTTTATAAGGACAACAATATTATCTAACATTTTTACTATTAGATTTCTTATCCCTAAACAGAATTCCTTGAGCAAACAACACATTCCAATTTACCAGGGTATTTATGGGGGCCTGGAATACTGTTGGGGTTGATTGCAATGTAAGTCCCACATTGCTAATGAAGAGGAAAAAAAAGGTCAAAGAAATTATATTGAAGAAGTCCCACATCGCTTAGAATGGTGAAGCAATGAGGGAATCAAAGCTATATAATAGACATAAGTTATTTGTTTATAATTGCACCAAACAGTAACACTTGTAAACACTTTAAGTTTATATTTGTGTCTTTTTTGCTTTTCTCTTATGCCCTTGTTTAAGAGTATTTGAGATGTAGTTCAAATATTTACTTTGGAGAGTGTGGGTGTATTGGGGCATGGGGTGATTGAGAGTGAAGTCTATGTGTTGTAACAATTTTCACATAGTGTTTATTATCTGGTTGTCGGTTTTGACAACGACCGTGGTTTTTTCTCTGATTTGGAGTTTCCACGTTATATTCTTGTGTTGTTGATTGCGTTCTTTTATTTTCTCTATGCCGGTTTTGAACAACAACTGGTATCAGAGCTCTTGGTTTGATCCAGGAGAGGGAGTTCCGCTGTGAAGTTTAGGCTAGAGAAAATTGATGTTTGGCTTGTGGAAAATCAAGTCAAGGATGTGGTGATGCAATCTGGGTTACACAAGGTCAGCCTGGAGAGGCGGTGGTAATAATACTAAACATCAGTCTGGAGAGGCGGTGATAAGAATACTCGGGTTACGTCTGAAACAACAACTTATTATGAGGATGTGGAGGTGCTAGTGGAAGTTGAGAATCGGTGGAGTGTTGAGTCATGGACTTTGGAAGCTCCTATCACATGTGTTTGAAGAAGAAATACTTTTGAATCCCTAGAGCTAGTTGAAGGTGGAGTTGTTCATCTTGGTGACGGAAAGCTTGTAAGGTTCAAGGTATGGGTGAGTTTCTTTTAACACAGTGCGAGGTATTTTCTTGAACTTTGATGCATAGATAGTAGGTAGATTACTTGTTAGATAGTTCTACTATTATTGGTTATGCATCTGTTACTAGTGGTGATTCTCATGTTTTGGTTAAGTTGTGGATCTTCGGGTGGGTACTTGTTAGTGACATGAGTTTAGTTGGACTAGTGAAACAAGGTTTACTAGGTGATGTAACTAAACTGGAATTATCGGAGCCTAACAATGGCCTGAGGTGGTTTCACAGATGTTTGAAGTTGTTCAAGTGATACATGGGCATCAGTTGACATGGATGCAAGTTGTGTGATGATAGCGTGCGGGCATTGGTTGGCATTGATGCAAGGTACGCGGTTATCTCGATGGCTGATGAACTTTCAGAGAAAGCCAACATGGAAGTTGCACCATAAATTGTCAGCGAGGTTTCGAGATGAAATTCTTGGGATGGCTTGGTTCCAAGTGAAGAAAAATCTTGGGATGGTTTAGTTCCAAGTGAATAAAATTCTTGGGATGATTTAGTTCCAAGTGAAGTGTACTTTTTATGGTGGAGTATGATAATTTAATTTGTCGGTATAGACAATGAGAATTATGATTGTCGGTGAAGACAATGATTGTCGGTATAGACAATGGAAGCAAACGATAATGATTGTCGGTGTAGACAATGAAGATTGAAGACCATTACAATCAAGGTGGAGATTATTGGGGTTGATTGCAATGTAAGTCCCACATTGCTAATGAAGAGGAAAAAAAAGGTCAAAGAAATTATATTGAAGAAGTCCCACATCGCTTAGAATGGTGAAGCAATGAGGGAATCAAAGCTATATAATAGACATAAGTTCTTTGTTTATAATTGCACCAAACAGTAACACTTGTAAACACTTTAAGTTTATATTTGTGTCTTTTTTGCTTTTCTCTTATGCCTTTGTTTAAGAGTATTTGAGATGTAGTTCAAATATTTACTTTGGAGAGTGTGGGTGTATTGGGGCATGGGGTGATTGAGAGTGAAGTCTATGTGTTGTAACAATTTTCACATAGTGTTTATTATCTGGTTGTCGGTTTTGACAACGACCGTGGTTTTTTCTCTGATTTGGAGTTTCCACGTTATATTCTTGTGTTGTTGATTGCGTTCTTTTATTTTCTCTATGCCGGTTTTTCCCAACAAATACTACGGGGAGCTTAAAGAGCAATTTTCAATTTATCATGTGAGATTTTGAATATGTGGGATGATCCAACACTAGAGGTGTAATGTCTATGACAAACTTAAGTTAAGAAATTTACTTTTTTAGACTTTCCATGGTGCTTTAAGACCTTAAAATTTCGATTTTGCCTTTTGAGTATGACTCGAATTCTATTTTTCAAACTAAATTTTTGTTTGAAAAAGTTTCGAAGATAGAATCCGAACCAAACGTTAATATTCAAAACATCATCTTAAGTAATTGTCTTTCTTTTATAGTCCTTATATATTCTAAATACCAATTAATTTTATATGAAATTTAAGTTGGTATGAGATTATTGTAACAAGAAAAACAGGTTTAAGCATAAATACGTGTTATGTACTGTTCAAGTTTTCCAATGTTTCGAAATCTTCGTTCTAAACTCTAAACTATTTAACAGTGTGGTTTGGAAATATTCCTAACTTCATATCTTATTAGTACATATTAGAACTTGTTTAAAATAAAAATTGGTTTGAAAAATAAATTCCGAACCAATAATATGTGGATTTCATATCTTTTGATGACGGATGAAATTTTTTTTTCTTTTTTGGAGCTTTATTGAAAAATAACAAATATGAAAAAACTCGTCACATTATTTTGTTGGCCACCACTTGGTGTATATGGCGTGAGCGTAACAATGTGGTATTTAGAGGAAAAGCTATTAATTGGAAAGTCATAGAAGACAAGATTATTTATATTTCATGGTTTTTATTTATAGATAAAATAGCTAGTAAGTTTTCTTGTGTTTTTTCAGATTGGTGTAAGGATCCATTAAATTGCATTATTAGCACGTAATGGTCCCTATAAGAATTGTAAGGGTTGAGTACCCCTTGTACTCTTTATAATTCAATTTTTGCATATAAAAAAAAAAAAAATTCATCTTGATCATATATATTATTTTATGTGACAAATTGGCTACTTGTATCAAGAACATACACCTCAGATTGAACATTGTTAGATTCAACGATTTTTAATTTAACAACCTGAAGTTTAAATTCATAGGGAGGTTTTGAATCATTAGTCAAAACTACAAATAAATCATCAAACATAAAAAAAATTAAACATATTCAAGAAAAACATTTTAAAATTCAAAACCCGGAGAAAAATGTAAGTTTTGAATATCAATATCTAGTTCATATTCTATTTTTCACACCGGTTCGGATTCAATTTTCAAACTTTTCTCGAACTAAAATTTACTAATTTAGTTTGAAAAATAAAATCCAAACCATACTTAAAGGACAAAAACAAATTTTTGAAGGGTCTAAAAGCAACATATGGGGTCTAAAGAGGAAATTGTTTAAGTTAAGAGTGTCGTGATAGTGAGGCCCGCCCGTAAAAGGCCCACAAAGTCGTTGGTCTCGTTTTTTTCCCGCCATATCCCAGAAGCTATAAATACTGAATCAATGTTAGGTTTCGGAAAAAGGAAAAATAAATTACCTGCAGAAGCATGAACCAAGTCAACCAACCAATTAAGCAAATATAGAATGAGCTCTATTGTGAATAAGAGATAGAAATTTCTACAGAAAGCAATTTCTCTGATGAATATTTGAGGTTTGAAGCTTATTTGCAGAATGCTTGTAAGATGTTTGTTATGGACATGAAGCCAAAATTCATATCAGATGATAACCCTAACAATGACGTCAACTTTGCCTTCTATAACATTCCAATCATGAAACGGTAATTGTGTTTCCATTTCAATTTTTTGTTTTCAATTAGTTAATTTTAGCTTAATTTATTGGAGTTTCAATTAGGTATCAACAAAATAAAAATTAGGTATTAAATAGTTTCACTAATTGTGACTTTATGAGTAAGTCTTCAATTTATGTGTCTATATGTTTGTGTGTGTATTCGCGTATGAAGCACTTATACAGACACTATTAATTTGAGAAAATTTCAATGCAATTTTTTTTGTTTGTTTGTTTGTTGAGAAAATGAATAATTGAGGTTTCGGTGCTACCGGGTGTGTTGTTAACCATGGAACTTATACATATGCAGATTTAGGGAATTGACCACATCGGAGATTGGAATCTTGTATCCGAGACATGAGTTGTAACATGGACAAGTGAAGTTCGACCCGAGCTTCTAAAAGGAACTTTCAAATGCCTGGAATGTGGTGGGATTATAATGAATGTTGAACAACAATTCAAGTATACTGAAGTATATATTAATAGTTAATTAATACTATGTATTTATCATTTGGTATATATTTGATTTTATTATTGTGGTTGTGTTATGCCACTGCTCTGCAGCCAACAATATGTCTATATGTAAACAAAGTGGGCACTGTTGCTCAAAGAGAGCAAATTTACTGATTGGCAAAATGTCAGAATACAGGAGACTTCCTAAGAGATTGCCTAAGTCATTGGATGTTATTCTTCGTCATGAGATTGTCGAACATGCCAGGGCTGGTGACATACGAGATTTACCTTGTCCCAAGTTTGCTTGGACCGATCAAATTATAGTGAAATTGAAGTGTTCATTTATAAATAATCAACCACAATGTGTCTCCTTGTAGGGTGATTTTTACCATTGGCCCCCGGAAAGAGATCAGAATGCCGTAGAGAAGCTTCTCAGCGCAAGGGTTCTACATCTGGAAACGAAGGTGTGACGGGCCTTAAGGCTTTGAGAGTCGGAGATCTCTCCTATCATCTAACATTTATAAGAAATTCTGTGCAGGTTGGTTATTTGTGGTTTCTTATTGGTATGATCTTGTTTTCAGATTTATAATGGTAGAAAAGAAACAGACATCAGGAACAGAAAGAAGGATTCAGATGAAGATGATCGGAAATTTACTCTTAATTTACTTGAATGAGTTTGGTTATAGAATGGATTGATTTTGAAATCATATGCAATGTTAGTAAATTACAAGCTTCAATATCAGTTGTTTAGTGCATTTATGCTTTGGTAATGAATTTTACATTTGAATGTTTAAATTGGAAGGGTCTTTTGGATTTGATTAAAATTATTAACTGAAAAGTAGTGAAGTCTGTTAGTGGGCTTCAAGTAATAGTGAAGAGGAAGGGCTAATGATTAAATATTATTTTATTATCATAGGTTGAAAGTCCTGAGGAAAATGGATAAATTATCATATTTGGAGTCTAAGAACTTCATAGGTATTAATTAAGTTTTTGTTAGATATGGTACTCACGACCTCTTGAAGGGGAAGAGTGGATCTATTGAATTGTTGAATTTTTAGGATATATTTGTGATGTTATATTAGCCAAAATTGTGAGTCAATTTCGTTGGGGTTAACCATATGAATTATACCTTAATGTTTTTTACTGGATGGTTTATTTATCCTTCTGTGTAGTATTGGTTTCCTATGAGTCTATATGGGAAGTGATTTTAATAAAGGATACTAGTTTGCACTAATAAGATTATAATATGAGTGGCTATGGGATTTCCGAGCTTGTTTGGTTCAGAAATGCTATATCTCAGTTTGACTATTTATTTGGCTGTGTTGAAGTGATGTGTTGATGCTAGTTTTCCCCAAATGTTAGTTAATTGATTTGATAGGCACAAGAGCTGGATGATGTTCAACTAATGAGGAACACTCAAGATTTCTTTGTCAAACTTGATGATAGTATTGCTGCAACAGTTTTTGATCATCGAGAAGTAAAGCGGGCAATCCTTCTTTTGCTTATTGGTGGTGTCCACAAATCTACTCATGAAGGCATCAACCTTAGAGGGGACATAAATGTTTGTATTGTTGGAGATCCAAGTTGTGCAAAGTCTCAATTTCTTAAGTACTACCATTTTTCTGTTTGTTTGATTAAATACTGGTTGGTCTATCCGAATCGAATATCTTATACGTGCTAGTTTATCATTTCAGGTATACTTCAAACATTGTTCCCAGATCTGTGTATACATCTGGGAAATCATCATCGGCTGCTGGCTTGACTGCAACTGTTGCTAATGAACCAGAAACTGGGGAGTTTTGTATTGAGGTCAAAATAACTTTTTGCTCTTTTGTACTTTTTGGAAGTTTGAAAATTAGTCGTGATCTCAATCGAGGTAGCTGGACGGGACTGCCCTAGGAAATAGATATTATGTTCTTACCATTCACAATATTCCATTATTTATTTTTATTTGGGTTTTAGTCTTTGTTTTAGCAAATTTTAAAATGTTAAATGTGTAACATTTTCTACTTTAAGAAAACTAATGCAACTGTTCATCTCAAGTATGTGATATAAAACACAATAACAGGTCAATTATTGGCAAGTGTCTTATATTTGATTGGATTGAAGGCTGCAATTCACAAGGCCATGGAACAGCACACTATTAGTATCACAAAAGCAGGAAAATGTTTTGGTAACCCTGCTAGGGGACGATAGGGTAAGTCTAAATCACTGAAGTTAATAAATATGTTTTGGTAACCTGGCTATTGATCGCCTTTGCCATTGTGTACAACTTGGCCTAATTTAGTTTTGGCACTTTTCATATTTCAGTACAATTTGGCTCTTCCACCAGCTAAATTTTCAAGGTTTGATATTTTATACATTATGGTTCGGATGAAACAATAGATGCCAACATATTGTGAAACTTCGTCAAAAGCATGATGTTGCTCTTGATCCCGCATTCGCCACTGCAGAACTAAAGCGTTGCCTATGCAAAAACTCTTAAACCAAAGGTTATATTTTTCTTCTTTTGTATTGGATAATGTGCCTTTGTGCTTCATGCAGCTTATGTCAGATGCCAGAAAATGACTTGTAAGATCTTATGTTGCACTCTATTGCAAGTATAAGAATCGTATGACAGTTAGGCAGTTGGAGGCATTCATCAGACTGTCGGAGGCCACTGCACGGATATATTTGGAAAATCTCAGGTGTTCAATGTTTTCAGAAGTTGGTCACTATGCCTTAACGTACTATATATTTTCCTTCTCTGGTCTGAAGAAAATTTTGCAACAGATACGACTTCATCATGTTAATGCAGAAAAAAGGCTTAAAAACATCCATAATAAGGAGCTGGCTTTTGGTGATTAATGCAATTTTACTTTTTGCCCTGCAGTGTGAAGTCGAGTGAGATTGATCTATCTCAGTTTCAAGAACTAAACAGGGAGGGCACCACAAGTAATGGCGATGCAAATGATAGCAATAGAGATGACGATGGTCAAGTGGGAAATTCTAGTTTAAACTCGTCTATTTGATGAAGTTTAATTCTTTATTGGTTTAATTACCTTACAGAAAATCCTTCCCCCAAGGGAAGAAAATTACTGTAAGATATGAAAAATTTCAGAGGATTACTAGGGCCGTTATTGTGCGCTTTAGACAACACAAAGAGATTGTGAAGCGCCTTAGACAGCAGCAAGAGACTATGGTGCGGCCTAGGAAGAACAAAGAGACTGTGGTGCCCGTGCCCCCTGGACAGCACGAAGAGACTGTGATGCGCCCTGGACAGCACAAAGAGACTGTGATGCAAGAAGGTAATATATCTGATCATTGCCATTACCATACTTCATAGTTTAATTATTGTACATCGTAAAAATAAATTCTATACTATTGAGGTTCTGAGGGTTGAATACCTTTTGTTTCTTGAGTAGACTAAGATTAATTTATATGAACATTTTTCAGGGATACTACATAGTGTCAAATGTGACCACATATTGGAAGGTTGATTTTCTGTGGCTTTGTGTTGCAGGAACTGGTTTGGTTGGGATGAGATACCGAGATTTGATGGTAAGGAAGCAGCAGCAGAAGCTGCTGGTGCCGAGCAGTCTGCATCAGTATCGATAAATGATCGAATTTTAGCCGTCGCTTTTAATTACTCCATCTGATATAAGCCACAAAAAATATCTTTCAATTAGTTATATCCTATTCTATCTAATGATTGATAATATCATTCTAAAAATACCCTTCACCTAATTTAGATTTTATTTTTCAATAACCTCTATTATTCTTACTAAACAAGTTTCTATAAAAGATATTTTAGATAATACTTCTATTATTTTACATCAAGAAAGTTAAATGAAATTACTTAATAACGGTGAATTACATTTTTATTGCTTATGTTTGAAATGGGAGGGAGTATTTCATTGATTGGCAGCTTGGTAATGAGGAGGAAAGAAATTGAAAACCAATCATTTTGCAGTCACAATATTCCAATACCTTGATGGTTCACATTGAGACTTACAGCTGCAAGCTGGCTACGGCGAACAAGCGGTCTTGGTATATTTCATCGATTACATCAAGTCCTACACCCTAAGCCGGTTAAGGCGAAAAATCACACATGTCCGAGGCCACTGCACTGATATATTTGGAAAATCAGGTTTCAATGAAATAAAAGTCTCATAATCAATCTTGGAGGAGGTTGTGATGTCACTTTGTTAGCATGCTTCTTACTTGATTTTTTCTTCAGCCGATGGCTCATTCATATTGATGTCTTTGTTATATTTGATGTTATCTTTCATAATAACATAATTTTGGATATGGATTTCGAAGCTTGGTGTTATTGGAGTAATGTCAAATTATCCGATTTAACTTGAGAAAATTGCAGGTGTTGATATTTCACACAAATTCCATCTTATATGACAGTATAAGTTAACTTGGTTAGCAATAAATTTTAAACAAACTATCAACTAATTAATTAGAAGAACATTTTTAAATCGACAAACCTACACTAATTGATTTGTCAGCTGCAAGTGCAATGTTATATAAGGACAAGCTGCAACAACAATGTCAAATCAAACGTAAACTATGTTGTACAGAGGGACAACGCAATTACTTTCATCAATCAGACCAACTGGGCTTTTTTTTTTAAGGCAAGATCACCTTGGTGTTACTTTGACAAAAATTCTCTTAGCATGAAAAAAAAATATTTAATTTAAATAATGAGAAGCAATAAAATGTAAAATATGAAATTCATTTAAAACGAACCCCTTAAAAAATTCTCTTAGAATAAGTAATATATATTTTTTGATATCATATATCGCACGGGTAGGTGACTAGTTAAGACGTACAGCTGCAAGCTGGTTACGGCGAACAAGCGATGTTGATATATTTCATCGATTACATCAAGTCCTACTCCATAAGCCGGTTAAGGTGAAAAATCACACATGTCTTTAAAAAATTCTCTTAATATAAGTATTTAATTCTTAGAAATTTATCCTAAGAAATAAGGAGATTAAACGATATTTGCACTCGTCCTTAAGACGATATTTGGGCCCTAAGAATAACCATTCCATTAAAATAAAAAGCCCAATATGAAAGTGTATAAATAGAAAAGGCCAAGTATAGTTGCGAAGAGAAACGCGATTAGAGAGTTACATGGTTCTCTTCTCACAATCATCTCTAAACCCTAAATCTCGTGTCTCTTGATCATCTCTCTTCAAATTCTTGCAGTGTCACAAATTTGCGTTCCTCTTCGAAAATTGCACCGTTTAAGTGTTCGGTTTGTTTCGTTGACCGAATCTTGTTTTCTTCAAGATAGGGTTCGCTGAGTTTCCAAAAGCAATTTATTCATCTTCTCAGGTAATACAATTAATTTCGAGATCTTTTATTTGGAATAGGAATTTCGTTACAAAAGATTTGCCCCTTCGATTTATAGTTACTACATGTTTCAATCTTCTGTTGTTGGCTACCGATTTTTTCATTCTTGATTCAAGATGCTTCAATCTTCTTCTGTTGTGAAACATATAAAATGAAATTCATGGAATATCATAGAAATATCATGGAATTCTTTACTGTAAATTGTCCATGTGATTTGAAATCTCTGTTTGCAATTTGAAAAAAAGGATGATATAACCCAAAGTTTGGTATCTATTGATCTTTTATGACTAGAATGCATTTATGAATGTAAAGTTGTCTGATGCCTTTGATGCGATATCGATATGAATTGAATTTGATTCATTCATAATATAAAGGATGGATAAAGGAATCAATGAATACAAAATTTTGAGACTATAGGCTGACTTGATGACTCGAAAGGAATAGATGAATAATATTTGTTATATAAACTGTTGCTGGTATTTGGAAGCCCCATTGACCCTAAAAAAACATTATGAACACTTTACTCATAATGTAAAAGTTGTCTGATGCCTTTGATGCAATATCGATATGGATGAATTTGATTATTCCATAATATAAAGGATGGATTGGATGCTTCGATGACCTGAAAGGAATCAATGAATACAAATATGAGGCAAAATTTTGAGATTATAGGCTGCCTCGATGACCTGAAAGGAATAAATGTATAATATTTGTTATATAAACGGTTGCTGGTAATTGGAAGACCCATTGACCCTAAAAACATTATGAACACACTTCACTCATAATGTAAAAGTGGCCTGATGCCTTTGATGTGATATCAATATGAATTGAATTTGATTCATTCATAATATAAGGGATGGATTGGATGCCTCAATGACCCGAAAGGAATCAATGAATTATATTATTTGTTATATAAATGTTATATAAATTGTTGCTGGTATTTGGAAGCCCCATTAACCCTAAAAAGCATTATGAACGCTTCACTCATAATGTAAAAGTTGCCTGATGCCTTCGATGTGATATATATGAATTGAATTTGATTCATTCATATTATAAACGAATAATATTAATTGTTATATAAATTGTTGCTAGTATTTGGAAGCCTCATTGACGGTAAAAAAACGTTTTGAACACTTTACTCATAATGTAAAAGTTGTCTGACGCCTTTGATGCAATATTGATATAATTGAATTTGATTCATTCATATAATATAAGGGATGGATCATTGGATGCGTCCATGACCCGAAAGGAATCAATGAATATTCATTGTAATATAATATAAGGGATGGATGGCGACGCTGTGTAGCTCCGGTAGTTTTCCAGTTCGCTGCAGCAATAATTTTTCCGTTCTCATCATGGACAACCGTGCAAAGCCCCCCAACATTCATCAGGGGTCAAAGATGCATCACTGTTTGCCTTGAACTAACCGATTAGAGACTTTTTCCAATTATTTCCTGTTGCCGGCAATGGATGTTGTTGATGCGCAATTCTGCAATTGTTTGCTGGGTTTAAGATTGCTTCTAGTTTACTTTCGCACTGGGAAACAACTTCAATAATCTCCTGAACTGGTATGTCCTTTTCTTCAAAAATCTTAAATGTTTCTAGCCCTCCATTATAGATCATAGCAGCCATGGTGTTTAGGGTCTTATTATTTGCCTTGTCAAGCTTGTAGAAAATCCAATAATGAATGAATTTTATATCATAACATGTTATTAAAATTGATATTTAATTGTGCCCAAACCAAAACATGGTCGACAGTCTCTGCTTTATTTAAACATAAACATCTAGGACAAAAAAATAGAACAATTAACACCTCCATTTGTTTAGGGAATATCTGACCGGGATAGCTTCATTAAGAGTCCTCCATATAAGCACTTGTTGGCGAGGAGATAGCTTCATTAAGAGTCCTCCATATAAGCACTTGTTGGCGAGGAGGAGAGTTTATCTTCCAAATTCTATTCCAAAGCTTTTGATAGTGTCTATAGGAGCTGACTGCCTGGTCTGTGTTGTTGAATTTTTCTACTGATAAATTGATACCCAGATTTAACACTAAAATTGTCGTCTTTCGTGTCCATCCACATTAGTTGATCACGCTCTTCTGGATTATTAGAGGGGTTTGATTAATCTGATCCCTCTGAAAGATATGAATTGAATTTGATTCATTCAAAATATAAGGAATGGATTATTGGATGTCTCAATGACCCAAAAAGAATCAATGAATACTGTTTTCTATATAAATTGTGTCTAATATTTGGATTGACTCAATGACTGTAAAGAAACATTATGAATTCTTTACTCATAATGTAAAAAGTGCGTGATGCCTTCAATGCGATGTTAATATGAATTGAATTTGATTCATTCATAATATAAGAAATGATTCCAATAATAGAATGTTGGACTTTGATTTCAGAATGCATAGAAAATATTCCAATATTGAAGAAAACATTCTTTATGGCAAAGAACTGGCTTTGGCACCGCAGAAGAACATCACTGTAAGTATCTAAACTATATGTATCATTTTTCATTCAATGTTCAAGACTAGACAATAAATTGTCTATATCTTTGAATTTGGAAGTATCAAAATCTGAAGGAAAAACCAAAAGAAACAGTTTCTTTAACCGATCACTATTGTTGAATCACGCCTCCCTTGTTTTGCTGGTTTCTGTAAAACATGATGCATTTTGCATTGATTAAACCAGCAAAACAGCAACCAACAAAACAGGGGAGGCGTGATTCAACAATAGTGATCGGTAAAGAAACTGTTTTCTTTTGGTTTTCCTTCAGATTTTGATACTTCCAAATTCAAAGATATAGACAATTTATTGTCTAGTCTTGAACATTGAATGAAAAATGATACATATAGTTTAGATACTTACAGTGATGTTCTTCTGCAGTTCCAAAGCCAGTTCTTTGCCATAAAGAATTTTTTCTTCAATATTGAAATATTTTCTATGCATTCTGAAATCAAAGTTCACACCTCCACGTGATATGCACGGACAAGTGACGTGAGCTGAGTTTGTTAACCCCGCCACGTTATATGCACGAACAAGTGACGTGAGTCACGTGAGTTCCATCCACCGCGTCCTGTACGGACGAGCTGCTTTTGGATCTCAATGCCATATCTATTGGGCCTGGATAGTTCAACACAGAAGAAGGCCTATTAGGTCAAGGGATGCTGGACTAACTGGCTTGACGCTTGGTGGACTGTGGACTGGTATAGGTCGACCGAATAAAGAAACAAACGTCTACACCTTAACTAGCTTGACGCTTGGTGGACTGTGGACTGATATGGAGATCATATCATAAAATAATATTACAGTTTGACCATTCAGGTCACCATGAGCTCCTCTTCTATATGCTTAAATCTACCACGTCATGAGCTCTCCTCCTACACGCTTAGCTCTACCACGCCGGAAGTTCCACTTCTACAGGCCTAACTAAATTACATCATGAGTCATCTCTACCTCCACGTTACCTACACGGACGAGTGACATGAGCTGAGTTTGTTACACCTCTACGTGATATGCACGGACAAGTGACGTGAGCTGAGTTTGTTACACCTCCACGTGATATGCACGGACAAATAACGTGAGCTGAGTTTGTTACACCTCCACGTGATATGCACGGACAAGTGACGTGAGCTGAGTTTGTTAACCCTCCACGTGATATGCACGAACAAGTGACGTGAGTCACGTGAGTTCTATCCACGCGTCCTGTACGGACGAGCTGCTTTTGGATCTCAATGCCATATCTATTGGGCCTGGATAGTTCAACACAGAAGAAGGCCCATTAGGTCAAGGGATGCTGGACTATAAAAGGAGGCACTTAGGAGGAATAAAGGGGATTGATTTCTAGGTCAAAAACAATATATTGTAATAGTTATTCTCTTGAGTGCTCAAGAACACTCTAGGGCAGCTCATCTTTAATATTCATATACGTGAACATTGGCGCCCACCGTGGGGCTACAGTAAAACTCTCCAACGACCTAGCTCCATTTTCATTTGTTCATTTTACTTGTAACTATGGTGACACGCCGCATAGCAACTTCGTCGGATTCCATTTTGGGAGACAATGACCCCAACCAGCAGCTTGTTGACCTGCTGCAGCAGTGCGGGTGCTTCAAGAACAAAACTTAGTGTAGCAACAACGGAGTGAGGAGCATCAGCGCCTTCAGGATGAAGCTCGGGCTCGAGAGACTGAGCTGAGAACGCAACAGGAACAACGTGAGCGTGAGCTCAAGGAACATATGGAAGCTAGGGAGAGGGAGCTGAGGCAACAAATCGATCTCCTACGAAACAATGTTGTCGGTGCGGAAACTACCAGAATGATGCCTAGAGTCTTCCAGCCCTTTTCGGAGGAAATCCAAGCAGTAGTTGTTCCTCGCCATTTTCGTGAGCCAACAATCGATTCCTATGATGGATCAGGTGATCCTCAAAGTCAGGTCTCAACTTTCAAAACGCAGATGTTTCATAAGCGGAGCTGACGACGCACTGAGCTGTAAGATTTTTGCTGGTACTCTAAAAGATGTGGCTCATAAGTGGATTGCAGGGCTTCCTGCTAGGTCAGTTACGAGTTTTGAATACCTTGCAACTCGTTTCGTGGCCCAGTTTGCAGCAAACAGTGAGAAGCCGTTCTTGTTAGCTGATTTGTTTGATGTTCGTCAGCGCCCAACTGAATCGCTGAAGAATTACTTGGCACGTTTCAACAGCGCCACGCTCAAAGTGACAGAGCCCAACAAGGATATCTTTGTCATGGCTTTCGAGAAAGGGCTAAGCTCGGGAACTTTCAGTGAAGCTTTGACTCTGCGTAAGGCGAATTCCCATGAATGAGATTCGAATGAGAGCAGAAAAGCACATTGAAGCTGAAGACATTACTCGTGAGAAAGGATCCAGGGAGATACGAGGAAAGGACCAAACAACTGAAGACCGAAGAGAAAGGATGAAGAAGAGGTTGGGGAAGAGATGGTGTGCCGAGGAATTCTCGTAATGACGGGTAGATAGACCAGAGCGCGATGCACCGCCAAGGGTAAATTCTTGGGACGAAAATTTCACTCCTCCAACTAAGAGGGAGATCTCAAATACTTAAGGAGGTGATGAACACTCAGATCATTAAGCGACCACCCCCAAACCCTCGTCCCATGGGAGATGAAGCTGGTCAGTGGTGTGAATACCACAGAGCATATGAACATAACACGGATAATTGTCGAACTCTCGTATGCATATTGAGAAGCTGATACAAGAGGGTCATCTAGGAAGGTATGTGCAAGGAAGAGGTGGAGGTCATCACGACAAGAGGCCAGCTCCTAACAAAAACACAAGTCGGTCTCCAAAGCGTGGACGAGGGAAAAGAGAAATCGCAAGACAAAGAGTCAGGAGGAGAACATGAAAGGAAGGATCGGTGAATTGTAAATACCATTGCTGGAGGATTCTCAAGAGGCGGAGCAACCAGCTCAGCTAGGAAAATATACACGCGTTCTTCACTGACTTGTAATATGGTGGGAGAGTCTATGCATTCAAAGAGCACCCTCAGATTTCCTTTACTTTCCAGGATTTCGCAGGGATATATCCTCATGATGATGACCCTTTAGTCATATCTGTGGTCACCGCTGGTTTCCAAATCAAGCGGGCAATGGTGGACATCGGAAGCTCAGCAAATGTTTTATTCTTGGAGGTCTTTGAAAAATTAGGTTTACCTAAAGAGGTCATGAGGGAACACCGAGGAGCTTTACTAGGGGTTCTCGGGAGAGTCAGTGGAAATCATAGGGTACGTTGGACTTGCGTACTACATTTGGAGAAGGTGGGAATGCAAAAACTATAGTAGTAATGTATATTATAGTGGACGCACAATCATCCTACTACGTTATTTTAGGAAGACCAGCACTAAATGGTTTGGGGAGCAGCAGTTTCAGCTGCTCACCTGTGCATCAAGTACCCACTGCAAGGAGATGGTGTTGGAATTATCAAAGCAGATCAATCGACGGCAAGAAAGTGCTACGACGACAGTTTGCGAAGCAGGAAGGTTGAAAGGGGAAAGTTAGTTAATGATCAACGTTGCAACCTTTTGGATCTTGATCCAAGAGACCTTAGTAGGGAAGAGGAGGAGTGGCGCCCGAGACCAGCAGAGGAAGGTGAAAGAAATTCAGATTGGAGCAGAGCCAGGACAAACAACTAAGGTGGGGGACATCTTTGTCAGAAGCAATGGAGGAGGAGCTTGAGGGCATACACTTAGAAAGAATATAGATCTATTTGGATGGTCTGCCAAAGATATGCTAGGAATAGATCCAAATTTCATATGTCACCGTTTGGCCATCAGCTTGGATGCTAAGGTTGTGCAGCAGCGAAAACGGAAGATGAGCTTTAGAAAAGCAGAAAGCAATAGAAGAAGAGACTCAGAAGCTAGTAAAGGCAAACTTTATCCATGAGGTGAAATACCCGACCTGGCTTGCAAATGTGGTGATACGCCTAAAATATGCTATTTATTTAGTTAATTTACTATTATATTTTAATTATTTTTATTTCGATTTCGAAGTTTTATATTATGAATCGTTACTTATTTCTCGTATTTTAAATAAACAGATAAAAAGTGTACGAGTTGAAGAAAGGAGCGAAAACGGACAGAAAAGGAGCAAAAAAATGGACAAAAAGGACCACACATGTGCAGCCAATTGGGCCACACATGTGCAGCCCACACAAATCAAACATGGCGTCCGCCAACAAGGAAAGAAGTGGCGCCTGCCAGCTAGCCAAAAATGGCAACTGCCTACTCCTCTCAAGTGGCCCTCGCCACTTTCTCTCAATTCATCAAAAGCCATACAATTGATCCAACGGCAACGCGCTATTTTTCCTTAAGTCCCACATCGGACAGATTGTGTTTTGTCTCCTTGTATTTTAGTATAAATAGGTCCCTTTTCTCCACTTTCTAGACACCAACTGATAACACTTGACTAGAGAATTGAAAACTAGGCTTAGTACCACAAGGTTTTTCTTCTCTAAAGTCGAGAGTTTAGTATTATTTTATTCTCCGTTGAGAATAAAATAAGTTTTTTTTATTTTCCTACCGTTTACGCTGTCGGAATCCGTACTCGAGATTTCTTTTTAATTCAGGTTCTTATTTTATTTTATGGTCTTATTTATTTCTTGTCTTTATTTTATTGCTTTTATTTTATGCTTTTAATTTCTGCTTTTATTTTTATGTCTATTTATTTATTTGCTTATTTTATTTTTATGTCTTTATTTTTAGTTATGTCTAGCTAAATTTAGCGTTGCTAGGATGTGTAGTTAGTAGCTAATAGGGGTTCGGTAGTTAATTCGCGCTTAATAGTTTTCAACCACCAGTTTTAAATAAATACGTTATCAAATAATTCGTCACGAGAGTGAGGATTATTTTAAAGGCAATAAACCAACATTGACGAGAGTTGAGGTTTAGGGTCGGATAGTTAAAACTGACCGTTAGTTCTAAAGTCCGCGAGAGCTATTTAGGATTAATGAGTTTTATATTGATTTTCAAAGGTACTTATATAGGTAAGTGAGCGCGGTGAGAGGCTGAGCATTTATTTTATCTAAGTATAACGCTAGTCAAGATTTGCGAGAGCTGAGATTAGTGTTTTTTTAAATTAAATATAATTCTTGAAAACTGACAACGGTTTTATTTTCTTAAGCAGTTTTTAATTAAGCGTTGATTATAATTCGTCACGAGAGTGAGAATTAATTAAAGTAAAAATCAATAGAGCGAGAGCGTGAGATTTCTACTAGATAGTAAAAACTGAACATTAAATCTAATTTGCAACGAGAGTTGGGATTAGAGTTAATTAAATTATATTGTTTTTCAAAGAGTATTTTATTAGCGGGTGTGAGGACGAGAGTTAAGCACCACCTTTATAATTTATAATACTATCTGAATTGTATTTTTAAAACAATATAGTTTCGAAAATTTAATTGTTTACACCACTAAAATCTAGAAGTAATGCAACTACTTTGTAAAGTATTTTATTAATTTCATGATGAGAGTTGTGAGAGCTGGAAGTGAGAACGGCTTTCGCCTGGAGCATCGATTTTATTAAAATACGACAATTAGATGTGGTAGTAATTTTGTCTAGCGCGAACTAAGTATTGAACCCTCTGAAGCAACTAATAGCACGTCCTAGCAATATTTTATTTACATATTAAAAATCTAAAAAATATTTATTTCTCTTATTTTAGTTATTCAATTAATCATAACCCTTTAAATCATTAGCCTTAGATTTACAAAGCAACACTAGAATACGGTAGGTCGATTATTGGTCCTTTGGGTTCGATATCTTTTAAAACTACACGACACGACTGTATACTTGCGGTCATTGTCGCGTCACACGATCAAGTTTTTGGCGCCGTTGCCGGGGACCAATTTAGTCGATATTGTAACTCTAGTGTTACACCGTAGAGGACTAAGGCAATTTTATTTTATTTTTATTTTTATTTTTCCCTTATTAGTTCGTTTGTTGCATGCCAAGCACTCGCTCTAGAGGCGAAAGATTGGTGCAACTAGTTAGCGAACCCGAACGTCTTTTAAGACGTAGAAATTTAGAAAATCAATTAGAGATTCCTCTTCCCGATTTCAGTTATGGGCTGAACCCCCACAAGAACGACCACTAAGGTCCTACGCTATTCCTTCGCAAGAAGAACCGCACAATAGCATCGCTGCCCCCGCTATTGAAGCAAATAACTTTGAGCTTAAACCTTCATTATTGTCGGCCGTACAACAAAACCAATTCTCCGGAAACCCCACGGACGACCCCAATTTACATTTGTCCATATTCTTGCAATACGCGGATACCGTGAAGGCAAATGGTGTCAGTCCCGATGCTATAAGACTTCGTTTATTCCCTTTCTCGTTAAGAGATAGAGCTAGAGCTTGGCTCCAATCCTTACCGTCTAACTCAGTCACCTCATGGGATGAGTTAAAGAAAGTCTTTTTAGCCAGATATTTCCCACCCAGCAAAACTGCTATGTTAAGAGCGCAAATTAATGGATTTTAAGCAAAAAGACAACGAGTCTCTTTTCGAAGCATGGGAAAGATACAAAGACATGATTAGGCTATGCCCATATCATGGACTCGAAAATTGGCTAATTATCCACACCTTTTACAATGGTCTCTTGTATAATACAAGAATGACAATAGACGCCGCAGCTGGTGGCGCACTTATGGATAAACCATACAACCAAGCCTATCAGCTTATCGAGAGCATGGCTCAGAACCATTATCAGTGGGGAAACGAGAGAACATCCGTAGAGAAGCCTCAAACGAAAGGCGGTATGTACGAAGTAAACGAGCTTGACCTTGTTAAAGCCAAACTTGAAGCTCTAACTCAAAAGATGGAGAGTATGACCACAACACCTGCAGCCACCGTGGCTGCAACAATTTCAAATTGCGAACTATGTGGAATTCAAGGGCACACTATCGCTGAATGTCAACTCTTGACGGAAGTCCCCCCAGACCAAGTGAACTATACTCAAGGAAACCCTTACAACCAAGGTCCGAGGAACCATCCATACCTTTCGTACAAAAGCAACAATGCTCTATATGCACCTGGCCAAGCACCTACTCCTTCACCACCAGGATTCCAAAATCCTGCTCAAAATGCTCCTAGGAAGTCTAACCTTGAATTGATGATGGAGAACTTCATAGCCATACAAACTCAAACTAACAAGGAAGTCCTAAATCAAAACATACACACTAATGAGCAAATTAAGCAGTTAACAAGCAATTTAGCTATCCTAGCCACACACAATAAGATGCTTGAAACTCAAATAGCACAAGTGGCACAACAACAAGCATCTACCTCTGCTCCTGCAGGAACATTTCCTGGTCAACCACAACAAAACCCAAGAGGACAAGCCAATGCTGTTATACTAAGAAGCGGAAAACAACTAGATGAACCAACAAATTCAAAACCTGATGACCCAGCCATGCAACAAGGTTCTAATAAACTAGCCGAGGAGAGTGAACCAAAAGAAAAAGAGGATAGTGGAGAGGAAACCAAAGAGAAAGAGAAACCTTACGTTCCTCCACCACCATATAAACCACCCATCCCATATCCTCAAAGATTAGTACAATCCAAAAATGTAGGACAATTTAAGAAATTTGTAGAGCTTCTACAAAAACTAAACATCACAATACCTTTTACGGAAGCTATCACACAAATGCCCTCATATGCTAAATTCCTCAAAGATATCTTGACTAACAAGAGAAAGATCGAGGATGATGAGACCGTCATGCTTACTGCCGAGTGTAGCGCCATATTACAAAACGAAATGCCCCCTAAGTTAAAATACCCAGGAAGTTTCTCCATACCCTGTGTCATTGGAAAGTACGTAATAGATAGAGCCCTATGTGATCTAGGAGCTAGTATCAGTTTAATGCCCGTAGCCTTATGTGAAAAACTGAAAATGGGAGAACTAAGACCAACAAAAATGTCCGTACAATTTGCTGACCGTTCTGTCAAATACCCTCTAGGTATTTTAGAAAATGTGCCCGTACGTGTAGGACAATTCTTTATCCCAACTGATTTCATAGTTATGGACATAAGGGAAGATTCCAATACACCTATCCTTTTAGGAAGGCCATTCTTAGCAACTGCCGGGTGCCATAATAGACGTAAAGAGAGGAAAGCTCACTTTTGAAGTGGTGTGAAGAAAAAGTTGAGTTTATCTTAACTCAATTCATGAAAGCACCAGCAATAGACGATGAATGCTACATGCTAGATGTCATTGAAGAATGTAGAAAAGAAGTGGAAAAGGATCAAGCTAAGTATTCTGAAATTCTAAAAACCTCTGATACTCAAACTCATAAAGACGATGAAGACGACCCAGCCGAATCTAAAGATCCTACACCTCACCTTGACAAGGCAACTCTAGAACTCAAGGCTCTACCCGAAAATTTAAGGTATGAATTCCTAGATAAAGACCCTCAAACGACCAGTAATAGTCAGTGCGGATTTAGGAAAGTTAGAAACTGAAAAACTTCTGAACATTCTAAGAAAATACCCAACTGCCTTAGGGGTATAACATCACTGACCTAAAAGGAATTAGTCCTTCAATATGTATGCATCGTATTACGCTAGAGGAAGACGGTAAAACCTCTAGGGAACCCCAAAGAAGGATCAATCCAGTTCTAAGTGAGGTAGTTAAGAAAGAAGTAGAAAAGCTTCTAGAAGTAGGAATCATATATCCCATATCTGATAGTAAATGGGTCAGCCCAGTACATGTCGTACCAAAGAAAGGGGGAGTTACAGTTGTAACGAATGCAAAAGGAGAATCTATAGCACAAAGAGTTGTAACTGGCCATAGAATGTGCATAGATTATAGGAAATTAAACAAAGCCACTCGAAAAGGACCATTTTCCTCTACCCTTTATTGATCAAATGCTCGAGCGATTGGCTAAACATTCGTATTTCTGCTACCTAGATGGTTATTCAGGATTCTTCCAAATCCCTATTCACCCTGATGACCAAGAGAAAACCACTTTCACATGTCCTTACGGAACTTTTGCTTACCGACGAATGCCCTTCGGACTATGCAACGCTCCCGCAACTTTTCAAAGATGCATGATGGCAATCTTCGCTGATTTTATAAATGATATCATGGAAGTCTTTATGGATGACTTCTCCGTTTGTGGGCAAAGCTACGAAAGTTGTCTGTCGAACCTAGAGAAAGTACTTGAAAGATGCGTAAAAGTAAATCTTGTGCTTAATTGGGAAAAGTGCCACTTTATGGTCCGACAAGGAATAGTTCTTGGACACGTAGTGTCCGATAAGGGGATTGAAGTAGATAAAGCAAAAATTCAAGTCATAGAAAACCTTCCACCCCCCGAAAACAGTAAGAGAAGTACGTAGTTTCTTAGGACATGCCGGTTTCTACCGGCGATTTATTAAAGACTTCTCTAAAATCACCAAGCCTCTGACTGGCTTATTAATGAAAGATGCTGAGTTTATC